>NC_134397.1:129430455-129730455 GCF_050003625.1 Haematobia irritans
ATGCACTAATTTATAATTCCCTGTTCCACAGTGTGGCGCATGGTATAAAAAAACAATCATTTCTGGCTAATTGTATTTTTCCTCACATTGTTCTCCACTGAGCTACGTAGCTGCTATTGTCATCAATAGACAATTATCGTTATATGTTATATTTATATAACATAGTTTGCGGCGCCCACGAGCCTATTAAACAAATTGTATTTAACAGAAACATACATTTAATGGACATCGTGCAGCAGTGGTTGGTACGTCCTCCTTGCATACCAAGGGTCCTGGGTTTTCGTTTTATATATTCCGAATATGTTTGGAAGATTCCAAAGAAGGTGTTCAACAGTAGAGGTGTGCGCGTGACTGAAATTTCACTCACACTCACGAAGCAAAATGTTTATTCACGCACGCTCATGCACGATACGTGTGGTAGCCAATCCCACGCACGCACATTCACGAAATTAAAACCAGTACTCACGCACGAACTACTTTTAAAGACTCACACTCACTCACGATTCACGACAATTCACGTGATTCACGACAAATTCACGAGACTCACGACATTTTCCAAACGGAAATCAGCAAAGGTAACAAAATTCAAAAATAGAATATAGTTCGAGAGCTAAATTAATTTCTATTTACATACGAGTATGAATTAAATATTGATATTTTCGTGAGAGTGATTTTGTAGAAATTTTATTCACGCACACTCACGAACCGATTTTATTTCTCACGCACGCTCGCGCAGGACATATTCATTTTAGTCCCATTTACGCACATTCACGAGAGTTCCGTCAAATTTTGTTCACGACTCACGTGATTCACGCGTGTCACGAAAATTTCGTATGAACAGTGCTTGATATAAACGAAATGGACTGTGTTGTTTGTTCAAAAATATTTTTTTATAGCAAAAATAAAAATTTTGTAACAAACTATTTTTTTGGTGATAAAAGTTTACAATTTTCAAAGAAATTCAAAAACTCTAACAAAAGAAAAACGTCGGTAAACGTTTTCCAAACATTTTTTGTTGCGTGTACATGTTAAAGAAAATTTTGTAATTTGAAGGAAAATAATGGAGTTAAAAATTGCAGGAATGTCTGTAGAGCCACCGTGGTGCAGTGGTAAGCATGCCCGCCTTGCATACACAGGGTCGTGGGTTTAACCCCAGTTTCGACCAAACACCAAAAAATTTTTCAGCGGTGGATTATCCCATCACAATAATGCTGGTGAAATTTCTGAGTGTTCCAAAGCTTCTCAAATTGGTTTCACTGCAATGTGGAACGCCGTTCGGACTCGGCTATAAAAAGGAGGTCCCTTGTCTTTGAGCTTAACATAGAATTGGACAGCACTTAGTGATAAGAGAGAAATTCACCACTGTGGTATCACAATGGACCGAATAGTCTAGTGAGGCAGAAATATCGGGCTGCCACTATACCTAACCTTTAGTGCCATACAAAGTTCAAGATTGGCGCATTTGTAGAAAAATTTACAAATTTAAAGAAATAATGAACGACTTTGTGAGATGTACGAATTTAGTAAATCTTAATACTTCATTTGTGTATAATTCCCATTTTTATGTTCATTTAACTAATATATGAAAAAACTTATTAGAGTAAAGGAAACTTTCTTCAAACATAATAATTCCATGAACTAAAATAAAGATAATTTGGCTTTAATGAAAAAAATTGTATTTAACAATTGAAAAAAAAAATAATTATGTGTAAAACATTTTCTTGAATTTGACGCAAGATATTTACTTATTTTTGTGATATCAGCTTTTGTAATACCGTCGTTGAAATTTCCTAAAAATAATCTAAATTTTCCATAATTTACCAAAATTTTTCTTCCTGGTTAGTTAAAATCGAATTACCTAATTCTAAGGACAAAATGCCTTCAATGAAAAGTTTGCAAGAAAATCCCATGAAATAACGCCATGTAAATTCTAGAATTTTTTTATCCCCAATACTCGAATGAATAGGAGTAGTAAAATCGGAAAATTTTACTTTTACATACACCAAAGAAGCCTCGATTTGGGCATTGATTCCAAGTCAAAGAAGCAGAGAATTGAAGTAATGATAATCTTAGGAAAAAAATATCTTTTAACTTTCGGATTTGCTTGCTTGATACTAGGAAACAAATTTGATTTCATTACTTTTTTTCTGCCTTTCAAAGTCCTTCAAAAGCATATTAAGGACAACTTAAATTTCCAAATTCAGAATTAACTTCAAGAAGAAATTACGCTAATTTCAAGTAAAAAACGTCTTTAACATAAAGTATTGAAAATTTTTCAGAATTTTAAATTCAAGTTTTCGCCAACCGTCTTGTTTCCAACATTTTCATTTTTAAAAGTAGAAATTTGTAATAGAATTTTAATTTTTTTTAATAATTTTATCTTTCGATTTGATTCTTTTGAAAACAATTATTGAAACCGCCCTAAGAAATAAATGGAAATTAACAATATTGCAGATGACACCAATCTAATGTTTATACCCAGCACCAAATGGAAGGATACAACATTCTATGATATGTTACTCACATACATTCATATCAAAGCTGGGCGCAGAGACAAAATAAATGGGTGAATGTATACTTGTGTGTGTGTGTGTTTGACAAAGTCTATGGCGTATAAAATCACATTTTATGTAATAATCCCAATGTAGGTATGGGCATGTATATGTCTCTACCTTCTACCCACACACTCACCCATTGGCAGTCATGAATATCGCAATAGCGCGTGTATGACTCTTTTTTCTCCCCCCCTTCTCGTACGTGCGATTCCTTTTTGATATTTTTTAAAGGTGAAACAGGTAAGCGAGCGGTAAAGACCATTGCCATGGCTTTAGTGCGAGTGCGGAAGTCAAATAAAATGTTTGTTATTGCCTACTTTTCGCCGTTCTATACTTTGTTTTTGCTATTTACTATTATAGCACAGTATAAAAATTCATTTAAGGCGGATCATAAAGGTTTATTATACAAATACACACACACATATATATGGACACCCATACATCTACATGTAGAAGCATATTCTTAAAGACCAAACACGCACGATTCCAAACGCACGTATACGCATTACCATACTACAGAGGCATTCAACAAATCTGAGCCAGATTTTGAAAAAAAAAGTAGGAAGTGAAAAATAAGGAAAGACGCAACAAGAAAAAAGTTACAGACCAAAGAAAATCGTTCATTTCATTTGTTTTTATACTAAGTCGGTGTTTATTACTTTAAGTGGTTTTGTTCTTTAATTAGGCTATTTAAATTGAAGGAGTCCTGCTTGTCGATACAGGCAAAGGGAAGTGAATAAAAAATGTCTGCTATCTCATAGAAAATGGGTATAGTGGCAGCCCGATATTTTAGGTTCACTTAGACTTTTCAGTCTATTGTGATAAAAATTGATGATAAGGCGAAATAAATCTCTTGGTAACTTCCCCCAAGAACTCACAATGGGGACCACTCTGATATCTGCTATAACGGGTCGCTGCCTGATAGGTTTTGCAAAAAACTGTTGGCGCGATGTAAAATGACTATTGTATGAGCTGTCATGATAAGGAGGAAAAGGAATCAATTAAAAACTTTTCGTGTGAATGTCCTGTATTTTGTGTAAGGTGTATTTCATATGTTTGGGTGTAAAAATTATATGTTTGGAACTCAAATTTTTTAACACAATATTTTTATGTGCAAGCATATAATGATCATAAACTAGCATAATATGTTTGGGACATAGATGTTAATATGTTAGAACATATTATGTTTGGGACATAAAATGTTTGTAAATATAATATGGTTAATTTAGAAATAGCCTATAAACATATATGTGTTTAGAAAGAGAGACCTAGAGAGTATGCTGCAAGTAAAATAATGGAAGTAACAAATTGGCGCCTTAAAAATATATCCACACAAAGAAAATTTCACTAAATTTTTTTTTCTACCAGTGTATGCCCTAAGGTGAAACATAATATGTTTGAACAATACAAACAATATTTTGTTTGGACCAATTCTGAAAATATATATGCTTGAAGCAAAATGTGTTTGGGGTATATATTAGAGAAGCGATTTTTTTTTCAGTTCACTGTTTTTCAGTGTATCTTGCTATCGGCAAGTGTTACCACAACCAAATTCGATTGTGAATTACAACCTTTAGTAGATGTTTCTATGCAATGTATGGCGAAGGATACAAAAGATTCGTCCTGGCCGATCTTATGGTTGTATATACTTGTTGGTTATTTGTTGTAATCGAATCTCATTCAATATATTTCAATTTTAATTTCAATTAATTTTATTTTTATACCCTTCACCACTACTGTGGTACAGGGTATAATAAGTTTGTGCATTTGTATGTAACGCCAAGAAGGGTCTGAGACCCATCGTTTAGTATACCGATCGTCTTAGAATTAAATTCTGAGTCGATTTAGCGATGTCCGTCTGTCTGTCTGTCTGTCTGTCTGTCTATCTGTCCGTCTGTCTGTCTGTTGATGTATTTTTGTGTGCAAAGTACAGCTCGCAGTTTTAGTCCGATTGTCCTAAAATTTGGTACGGGGTCCTGCTTCGGCTCAAAGACGATCCCTATTGATTTTGGAAAAAATCGGTTCAGATTTAGATATAGCTGCCATATATATTTTTCACCGATCTGGTCATAATTGGCGTGTATATCAACCGATCTTCCTCAAATTCCGTACATCCCAATATTTGATGAGTCTCGAAAAACTTGCAAAATATCATCCAAATCGGTTCAGATTTAGATATAGCTCCCATATATAGCTTTCGCCCGATTTACACTCCTTTGTCCACAGAGGCCAATTTTTGCTCCGATTTAGTTGAAATTTTGCACAGGGAGTAGAATTAGCATTATAGCTATGCGTGTCAAATTTGGTGGAAATCGGTTCAGATTTAGATATAGCTCCCATATATAGCTTTCGCCCGATTTACACTCATATGACCACAGAGGCCAATCTTTTACTCCGATTTAATTGAAATTTTGCACAGGGAGTAGAATGAGCATTGTAGCTATGCGTGCCAAATTTGGTTGAAATCGGTTCAGATTTAGATATAGCTCCCATATATAGCTTTCGCCCGATTTACACTCATATGACCACAGAGGCTAATTTTTTGCTCCGATTTAGTTGAAATTTTGCACATGGAGTAGAATTAGCATTGTTGCTATGCGTGCCAAATTTGGTTGAAATCGGTTCAGATTTAGATATAGCTCCCATATATATGTTTTTCTGATTTCGACAAAAATGGTCAAAATACCAACATTTTCCTTGTAAAATCGCCACTGCTTAGTCGAATAGTTGAAAAAATGACCATAATTTTCTTAAACTTCTAATACATATATATCGAGCGTAAATCATAAATAAAGTTTTGCGAAATTTCCTTAAAATTGATTCAGATTTATATGTTTCCCATATTTTTTTACTAACATTGTGTTCCACCCTAGTGCATTAGCCGACTTAAATTTTAAGTCTATAGATTTTGTAGAAGTCTATCAAATTCTGTCCAGATCGAGTGATATTTAAATGTATGTATTTGGGACAAACCTTTATATATAGCCCCCAACACATTTGACAGATGTGATATGGTATATGGTATCTACAAAGTGGTGCAGGGTATCTACAAAGTGGTGCAGGGTATAATATAGTCGGCCCCGCCCGACTTTAGACTTTCCTTACTTGTTTAATAATATTCTTCATTTTATAATTTAATATATAATTTTATTTAATTTATAATATTTATTTTATATTATAATAAATAATTTTCTATTATTTAATTTTTTTTTGTATTTGTTATCTTTATTTCTGTCTTTCTTTTCCAATTCAATTGGTTGTGGCTGTCCATGGAAATTATGACACAAACGAGTACAAACATTTCACCTACAATTGTTTGATTGAGCTGGGGGGTAACGATAGACCCAAATGTAGCCATTTATATTTGCCTATATAACTTCCCCCCTCCTCTCTCGGCCGAAGGAAAAAGAAACTATTTGTTGCAAACAAAAATGAAACAACGACAACAAAACGGAAATTGAAATTGGTTGGGTCAGAGTGGAAGGTGGCGGAAGTTGGCTGTCATAAAAACCGCCACTGTGCCATATCACATCAAGATGACGATGGGCGACGATGAAACGGCTACGGCTACAGCGACAGCGTCATCGAAAACTCTGAATGAATAAAGCCCACTACTCAATTGATTTACAATAATGGATGCCAACATTTCTGCTTGAGCGATCATAAAGTGGTCATAAAAACGATATACTTTGGAAGGCTCAACATCGGTAATAGCTTTATAGGTTTGCTGATGGCTCCAATAAAGAAAGACGAGTATGAAGTTTATTTCCTTGTGTCATATAAAAGTGATCTTGGCGAACAAAAAAAAAAAAAACACCCGAACCTAAAGAAATATTCATCCATAAGAGTTCTCATTTTATGGAGCTATTGTAGCGTTTCGTAATGGCAATATATAAACAATTTTAGTACCAATTTAAAGAGTTTGCTGATTTCAAGGATTCATTTAATGGTAGAGAAATGGTATATAATGGGGCATACATATGGGAAAATATATGTATGTCATAATATGTGTTTTTAAAGGGTAATTTGGGATAGGAAAAAAACAATTGGTATTGCCAGGAGGTGAGGAGAAGTGACAAAGCTAATTATAAATCGATATTTTTTTGGCATGAAAGTTATGGAGGTAATGCATCAAAAACAAAAATTCGAAAAATTTCCTAAAACCATTTCATTTTGTCTTGCAAGATATTTTACTATCCACCCTTTTTTGGGCACCTGCATTTATTTATCTTAGCTATTAAAACTTCAGGGCCAATATTTTTTATCGCTAGTTGGCTCTTTTCATTAGAATGGTATTTTAATGATTTTATTCCCAAATAATTTTTTAAAATTTTTAGTTCAGCAAAGGGAGGAGAGACGACTGCCATTGCTAAGGTCACAACGCCATCAAAGTCACCGAAATCTTTGCTCAACCTTGACAAACGTTGTAGTTATGGCTTTCATTTTCCGTTGTGCAGATGTCGACGTTGATGAAGCCAACAAACAACAATAATTCGCTTATTAAGAAATGAAAATCATTAAAGGTCTATAACCAGCTATGTAAACGGTCGTTTTATGTCTTCTGTATTTATTTATGGCGTTGTGTTTATCTACACTAATTTCAAAAGGGTTATTAACATAAGAACATTTAATTTAAAATTAAAAAAAATTTTATAGATTTTTGTGAATTGACCAACTTTGGCGACAATTATGATCTCTAAACGGCCGACAACGACATCATATGCTGCACTAAAGTGGCTCTGAGCTATTTTGTGGCATTTGCACTAAAATCGACACATTTTTAATATCTTACTCTCCAAAATGCCTCAGGCGCAAAAGTCCAACGTATTGATATCCGGTTGACGCGTGCTGAGTCTTGTTAGAATACCCGGCCAAAATGTTTCTCTGGCCAGGTCTTCAATACTGTATTTACGACATTTTCCCTATAATATGTTGTTATTTATTTTGAACACAGCGTCAATGATTACGAGCGAGGAGCGGACTAATACCTGCTCAAGTCAAAATGGCTTTTCATCGGAGAAAACCAAATTCCGTAAGTGATAACTTGCGTGCAAGCGAAGCAACTCCTTTCTGGTTTAAACCTGGCCTCCCAATAGAAAAACAATTAGGCAAAATCTTCTATACATATATAATGTTTACAAAATTTCCTATAGAAATAAAATATTAACAAAATCTTCTATAGAAATAAAATTCTGACAAAATTTTCTATACAAATAAAATTTTGACAAAATTTTCTATACAAATAAAATTTTGACAAATTTTTCTATAGAAAACAAACATTTGCAAAAATTTTCAATAGAAGTTAAATCTGCAAAAGTTTTCTACAGAAATAAAATTTTGACAATTTGACAATTTTCTATGGAAATGAGATTTTTAGAATATTTTCTATAGAAATAAAATTTTGACAAAATTTTCTACAGAAAAAAAACTTTTGAAAAAATTTTCAATAGAAATAAAATCTTGACAAAAATTTGTCTAGAAATAAAATTTTCTATAGAAATAAAATTTTGGGATAATTTTCTATAGAAATAAAATTTGACAAAATTTTCTACAGAAAAAAAAACTTTTGAAAAAAATTTCAATAGAAATAAAATTTTGGGAATATTTTCGATAAAAATAAAAATTTGGAGAAATTTTTCTGTTGAAATAAAATTTTGACACAATTTTCTATAGAAATAAAATATTGACAAAAGTTTCTATAGAAATAAAAATTTGACGAAAATTTCTATAAAATAACATTTTAACAAAATTTTCTAAAGAAAGAAAATTTTGACAACATTTTCTATAGAAATAAAATTTTTGAAAAATTGTCTATAGAAATAAAAAATTCCGTAAGTAATAACTTGCGTGCAAGCGAAGCAACTCCTATCTGGTTTCAACCTGACCTCCCAATAGAAAAACAATTAGGCAAAATCTTCTATAGAAATATAATGTTTACAAAATTTCCTATAGAAATAAAATTTTAACAAATTGTTCTATAGAAATAGAATTTTGACACAATTTTCTATAAAAATAAAATTCTGACAAATTTTTCTATAGAAATAAAATTTTTACAAAATTTTCTATAGAAATAAAGTTTCTACAAAATTTTCTAAACAAATAAAATTTTGACAAAATTTTCTATAGAAGTAAAATCTGCAAAAATTTTCTATAGAAATAAAATTTTCATAAAATTTTCTATAGAAATAAAATTTTGAGAGAATTTTCTATAGAAATGAAACTTTGAGAATATTTTCTATTGAAAAAAAAAATTAACAAAATTTTCTATAGAAATAAAATTTTAACAACATTTTCTAGAGAAAAAAAAATTGACAAAATTTTCTATGGAAATAAAATCTTGACAAAAATTTCTCCAGAAATAAAATTTTCTATAGAAATAAAACTTTGGGAGAATTTGGTATAGAAATGAGATTTTGAGAATATTTTCTATAGAAATAAAATTTTGACCAAATTTTCTACAGAAAAAAAAAATTTTGAAAAAATTTTCAATAGAAATGAAATTTTGGGAATATTTTCGATAAAAAGAAAAGTTTGAGAAATTTTTCAGTAGAAATAAAATGTTGACAAAATGTTCTATAGAAATAACATATTGACAAAATTTTCTGTAGAAATAAAAATTTGACACAATTGTCTATAGAAATACAATTTTGTCGAAAATTTCTACAGAAATAAAATTTTAACAAAATTTTCAATAGAAATAAATTTTTGACAAAATTTTCAATAGAAATAAAATTTTGAAAAAATTTTCTATAGAAATAAAATTTTGACAAATTTTTTATAGAAAAAAAATTTTGACAAGATTTTCTATAGAAATTAAATTTTGACAAAAATTTCTATAAAATAACATTTTAACAAATTTTTCTAAAGAAAGAAAATTTTAACAAAATTTTGACTACATTTTCTATAGAAATAAAGTTCTTGCAAAATTGTCTACAGAAATAAAATTATGACAAAATTTCCTACAGAATTAAAATTTAGACAAAAATTTTAACTTCATTTTTTTTTTAATTTGTAGATTTTTGGTAAAATTTCCTTAAAGGATATTTTTGGCACGAGTGGTAAATGTGGTTGCAATGCATATTAATCACCTTGTATATTACATGACTTATTTAATAAAAACTTTTGTAAGTATACGATAACCCGTTTTCTTCCGTTATGTACAAAATTTTAAGACAGTATGTAGTCAGGTGCAATTGCTGATTATCCGGGTTGGAGCAGTCACAACGGAAGTAAAATTAAATCCGCAGAAACGTGTCACGATAGAAAATTTGAGTGAGTGTGTGTATGTGAGCGTGTTTGTGTTGAACGTTTGCTACCTTGCTCTGTAGCAATAACGACCATGGCACGGAATTGCCAAAAACTACCTTATAATGCCTATTAAGAAATTAACGACATTCTAAATGAAAATGAATCAGATTTTTTTTTTAAATAGTTTTAATAAAGTTTTGCCCAATGTTTGGCTTCATCTTTAACACCAGACCATTTGTTGTAACAAGGACCGGTTATACGATACGGTCGGGTATTATAAGCAGATAAATACATGGAATTACTTGGATGGAAAAAGGAAAGAAAATTTTTGCTGTTGCGTTATGCTTACTTTTTGATGTGGTGGTATGATGATGAATATGCTGTGGCGTGTCCACAAGACGAGGGCTTGTGTACGTGTGTGTGCATAGCATTTAAGTGGGGAAATGTGCTAGAACTCCCGTTACAAGGCCTTATTAAAAATTTAATTGTGTCTAAGGAAAATTAAAATTAAAACATGGTTTTAAATTGTTTGATTTGTGATTCGGTATCCAGAGGTGGACTGGCTGAACTGGACTGACTGACCCTCGACATTTGCGATTATTCCAAAACCGACTTTTGACTTTGTGATGATTGTCAGCATAAAGGGATTTAGACTTTGGCAAGAAGTCGAAGAGAAGATTTTCAAAAATAAATATAAAAATGCGTTTAATTGTTACATTTTCTAATATATAGAAACTTTTTAGAAATTCTCGATAACGTAATAAAAAAATTTACTGCTTTTAATGCAAAGTCGATTAGTCGAAAAGGCGATTTTTATAATTTTTCAAAACCCCACTCTCGACATTGTTGATTATTGAAAATTCGATTTTTGCAACTTTCAACGTTTTTATGAGTTATCAACATAAAACGATCTTTTCCGATTTTGTTTAGATTGGATTTTTCACTTATTTGATATTTTCACATAAAAAAAAAGTTAAAAAATACTATCGGCATTTACGACTTTGAAAATTATTGAATTGAAAATTGGCATTACGACTCCTTTTGTTAGAATAAAAAAAGACTTTTTCGATTGGACAGTAAAATAAATGACTCGAAATTTACGATTACTGAAGTCTCTATACAGAAAAAAATTCACAAAATGGCTTCGAATTAAAGTCTTAATTGAGTTTTAAAAAATGTTCAATTAATAATTTAATTGATTCAATAAATTTTTTAATTAAAACAAGTATATACGGCGGTAAGTTCGGCCAGGCCGAATCTTATGTACCCTCCACCATGGATTGCGTAGAAACTTCTACGAAAAACTGTCATCCACAATCGAAATACTTGGGTTGTGGTATCTTAAACCTTCTTAACATCGTTTTCTAAATTGTGAGTTAGTCCATACGTGGTATATATTAGACAAAAAAGTTATGTATAGTTAAGTCTACAAATAATTACGAATCGATATGGACTTTTTGCTCGGTACGTAGAGAGCCAGAATTGAAATATGGGGGTCACTTATATGGGGGCTGTATACAATTATGAACTTGATATGGACCAATTTTTGTGTGATTGGAAATCGATTTATCTGAGGGATATATATAACTATAGACCGATATGGACCTAGTTAGGCATGGTTGTTAACGACCATATAATAGCACAATGTACCAAATTTCAACTCACTCGGATGATATTTGCTCCTCCAAGAGGCTCCAAAACCAAATCTCGGGATCGGTTTATATGATGATATGGACCACTTTTGGCATGGTTGTTAAATATCATATACGATCACCACGTACCAAATTTCAAGCAGATCGGATGCATTATGCTTCTCCAAAAGGTACCGGAGGTCAAATCTGGGGATCGGTTTATATGGGAGCTATATATAATTATGGACTGAATGGAACCAATTCCTGCATGGTTGTTGGATACCATATACTAACATCACGTACCAAATTTCAACCGAATGGGAAGAATTTTGCTCTTCCAAGGGGCTCTGGAGGTCAAATCTGGGGATCGGTTTATATGGGGCCTATATATAATTATGGACCGATTTCGACCAATTTTTGCATGGGAGTTTGAGGCCATATATTAACACCACGTACCAAATTTCAACTGAATCAGATGAATTTTGGTCTTCCAAGAGGCTCCGGAGGTCAAATCTGGTGATCGGTTTATATGGGGGCTATATATAATTATGGACCGATGTGGACCAATTTTTGCATGGTTGATAGAGACCATATACTAACACCATGTACCCAATTTCAGCCGGATCGGATGAAGTTTGCTTCTCTTAGAGGCCTCGCAAGCCAAATCGGGGGATCGGTTTATATGGGGGCTATATATAATTATAGAGCGATGTGGACCAATTTTTGCGTGGTGTTTAGAGACCATATACTAAGACCATGTACCAAATTTCAGCCGGATCGGATGAAATTTGCTTTCTTAGAGGCCTCGCAAGCCAAATCGGGGGATCGGTTTATATGGGGGCTATATATAATTATGGGCCGATGTGGACGAATTTTTGCATGGTTGTTAGAGACCATCTACTAACACCATGTACCAAATTTCAGCCGGATCGGATGAAAATTGTTTCTCTTAGAGGCCTCGCAAGCCAAATCGGGGGATCGGTTTATATGGGGGCTATATATAATTATGGACCGATGTGGACCAATTTTTGCATGGTTGTTAGAGACCATATACTAACACCATGTACCAAATTTCAGCCGGATCGGATGAGATTTGCTTCTCTTAGAGGCCTCGCAAACCAAATCGGGGGATCGGTTTATATGGGGGGTATATATAATTATTGACCGATGTGGACCAATTTTTGCACGGTTGTTAGAGACCATCTACTAACACCATGTACCAAATTTCTGCCGGATCGGATGAAATTTGCTTCTCTTAGAGGGTCTGCAAGCCAAATTTGGGGGTCCATTTATATGGGGGCTATATGTAAAAGTGGACCGATATGGCCCATTTGCAATACCGTTCGACCTACATCAATAACAACTACTTGTGTCATGGTTCAAATCGATAGCTTGTTTCGTTCGGAAGTTAGCGTGATTTCAACAGACGGACGGACGGACGGATATGCTCAGATGGACTCAGAATTTCACCGCGACCCAGAATATGTATACTTTATGGGGTCTTAGAGCAATATTTCGATGTGTTACAAACGGAATGACAAAGTTAATATACCCCCATCCTATGGTGGAGGGTATAAAAATCAATCACAAAAATTAATACTACCATTTAATGTTTTAATTGGATCAACTAATTTTTTAATTGTCTTTCAATTAATTTTTCAATTGATACTATCATTTCTGTGATTGAAGACGTTTCATTTAAAAAATTTAATTCTATCAATTTATTTCTTGATTGAATCAGAAAAAAAATTATTGTGTGTACTAGAGTGACCGCAACTTATATGGGGCAAAAAAATGCCGGAATCTTGTTCGCCTTAACCCCACAAAACGAATCCCCTTTCCACGTTAACACGTCGTTTAATCGGGCTCAAATTTTGGCTATCCCAATATCTGGAAAGGGGATTCGTTTTGTGGCGTTAAGGCGAATGCTCGCGTTGTCGAAGCTAACCGCTGGCGTAACTCGGTTTGAATCAGCGACGAGCGGCACGTGTTAACATCGTTTAATCGGGCTCAAATTTTGGCTATCCCAATATCTGGAAAGGGGATTCGTTTTGTGGGGTTAAGGCGAACAAGATTCCGGCATTTTTTTTTTTTGCCCCATATAAGTTGCGGTCACTCTAGTGTGTACTTAGGCATTACAACTTCGATTTTCGACTTTTCTATCTTTATTATGAGTTTGAGATACTGTTGGTTCTGTATATGTTTTCAAGTCTGGAAATTTATTTTACTCAATAAATACAATACAAATACAAATCTTTGTATTATAAACAGGCCTCTTTCGAGCCTGTTAACCCCTTCTTTCCCAATCTATAAATTCTTTTTCTCGACCTGACAGTCCAGGACATTTGTCTTGAGTGCGTAAAAGTTTTGTAGGTTTTTGTTTTTCCTTTTACTTTTGCTTCAATTTTCATGCCATACAGCCAGCTATGTTACCAAGGTTATTGTTTACGGTTGTAACAAAAAGGAAACTAACGGATCCGCAGAGAGCTGTGCCTTTCTACACTAGTGACAAGTAGAGGCGATTTGGATGGCAATGGTTTGATGGCCAAGAAGAGGTCGAGATAGAAATATGACTAGGGCCAGGATGTTGGTGTCGGCCTAACAGAAACCACTGTTGCTTAACTTTTCAAAAACAAAAAAGGACATAAAGTGCGGGTTGTATATTTTGCCTGGTAAGCTTTTATGTTTGCTACTCGTTTGTTTAGTCGGTTGCCTTCTTTATCCGTAAATGTCTTTGTCCTTTTTGATTATGTCGTTTGTATGTTGGTTTCTTTATATATTTCCCATTTAGACTTGCTTACCAAAAGGTAGCTAACATTGGCAGTGGGGGGTGGCATTGCGGCAGGGATACATAGTCACAAAACGTGTAAAACAATGACTCATTAAGGCTCATCTAAATTCTAATGAGATTCAGTAACCATTAAAAAGGGTTTCTTTTAGTTCCGTTTCTTTTCTTGTTATGCACCAACATTGCCACATTCAAAGCAATACCACATTTTTGTATGAATATTGGTGTATCCTGAAGGGTATGTGATAAATTAAGAAATCGACTTAATTATCTAAGGCGGCAGTTACAAAATTCTTTGAAGTGGAGAATATAGAGAAAATATTCGCGGAAATTACTTTAAAATTGAGGAATGCAATTTCAGACAAACAAAGTTTTCTTTTATCGCAAAATGTTTCTCTTTAAAAAGAAATAAGAAATTTTTAAGACAATCGTTGTGTTTATATGTTTTTCTGTATATATTCACAATTATTTCTAAAATAAAAATGTCTTACCACCAAATAATTGACCTCACTAAAGATATGTAGCTTACCTGGAAAAAAATTGGAAAAATATTTGTATTAATTGCTACAGACAAGAATTTAGTTTCAAAAATAAACATTGATTTATAAAATTATTGTAATAATTATTTTTTTTTTCGATTTTAATTTTTGTTTAATAAAGCAATTGTTCGAAGGAATAATTGTTTAAAAACAAAAAATTTTAGAATCAGTTTAGATTTGTTCGAATTTGCAAGAATTATGTCCTTCACACTCAAAAAAGTGAACACAAAAGAATTATAAAGAGTAGTAATATTTTACTCACGCTGACGCACACTCACGACGGAAAAACCTTACTCACGCACTATATTGTTTGGTAGGACTAACGCTCATGCACGAAATGTCGTGACTCACGAAAAATATTGTGACTCACAAAAAATGTCGTTACTCACGAATAATATTATGACTAATTTACCTTAGGGACGTGTTTGAAAACATGATCATGATTAAAATCGAGAGCGTTATTAAACTCCTTACATCCCAGGTGACATTAAAATTGTAAATGAATTCATCTCGTAAGCGTTTTATGTCCGTGGGCGGGATTTTTTCGTGAGCGTATTTTTCCAAAATTCGTTACTCACGTACATTCACGAAGAAATTATTTACGTGACTCACGCTCACGCACACTCATGCCGTTGTCATCTGCATGACTCACACGACAATTGGAAAAATTAAAATTCTTTCCTAAGTTATTAGTTTAAAAGTAGACCCAAAAATGCGCTTCTAGAGATGGACTTCCTTTTCACTTCACAAGAAGTTCTTTTGAGGTAAGATATAAAAATTCTTTGTTTTACGCAATTTTCACAATAAATTTAAAATTTCTGAATTGTGCTGTGTACAAAACACAGTTCGGATAAATTAAATAATTGGAATTTCTAAGAACTATTTGAAAGTGTACCGATTTATTTCTCGGCAGACGTGCAATTTGCCATAAAATATATGTTACTATTATTTAAGATGTCTTTGCATAAAAACAAATATATACAGCAGTAAGTTCGGCCGGGCGAATTTTAAATACCCACCACCATGAATTAAATATAATAGTATCCTTTGAAAACTCTTCGTCGTAGTGGGTTACTTGATAATATAAAAAATATCAAGGGGGTTTGATGAAAGATTTTCTCTCAAACAGACCAGATCAACCAGTATACTTCCCGAAGAAAAATTTAAAGATTCTACCTACGAAGACTAGATCAGAATCTGGATTCATAAGAACCAATTTTGATTGAGTTTTAGAAGAATCATAAACATTTCGTATAAGTGTGCAAGAAAATGAAGAAATAACGCCTTGTTTTGAAATCTAAAATCTGTAGATTTTTACCGGTATTATTTAAAAAAGTATGAGAAGTGAAATTTAACTTCCTGTTTCAAGCATTGAAGTCGGTCTATATGAAGGCCTTACAATATCAGGCAAATCGGATAAAAACTACGGCTTCTAGAAGCCCGGGAGCTCAGTCTATATAGGGCTATTTCAAAAAAATTTACCGATAAACACCATATTCAGAAAACCTAATTGTTATCCTTAAATACTTTTATATATTTCCAGTTTCAGGCAAATTGGATTAAAACTACGGTTTCTAAAAGCCACGAAGTAAAATCTATATGGGTGATATACCAAAACATGAACCGATACTCTGCATTTGCGGCACACCTAAAATATCCCGAGAATTCGAATTGCAGACAAATTAGATAAAAGCTATGGATTCTAGAAGCCCAAGAAGTAAAATCGGGAGATCGGTCTATATGAAAGCTATACCAAAACATGGACCGATACATACCATTTTCGGCACACCTATTTGTGGGCCTAAAACACCCCTAGATTTCAAATGGACAAAAAATACGGATTCTAGAAGCTCAAGAAATAAAATCGGGGATAGGTCTACATGGGGGCTATTTATACCAAAACATGGACCGATATGCACTATTAGCAGCATAGCTCTTTATGGTTCCAAAGCACCCCCAGATTTCAGATTTCAGGCAAATTGGATAAAAACTACGGATTCTAGAAGTTCAAGCAGTAAAATCGGGAGATCGGTCTATATGGGAGCTATACCTAAACATGGACCGATACATACCATTTTCGGCACACCTATTTGTGGTCCTAAAATACACACCTAAAATACCCCTAGCTTTCCAATTTTAGGCAAATCAGATAGAATATACGGTTTCTAGAATCACAAGATCCCAAATCGGGGAGTCGGTTTATATGGGGGCTATACCAAAACATGGACCGATACTCTCGATTTGCGGCACACCTCTTTATGTTCCTAAAATATCTTGAGAATTCGAATTTAGATAAAAGCTATGGATTCTAGAAGCCCAAGAAGTAAAATAGGGAGATCGGTCTATATGGAAGCTATACCAAAACATGGACCGATACATACCATTTTCGGCACACCTATTTGTGGGCCTAAAACACCCCTAGATTTCAAATGTCACGCACATTGGACAAAAACTACGGATTCTAGAAGCTCAAGAAATAAAATCGGGGATCGGTCTATATGGGGGATATACCAAAACACGGGATAGACACCATTTGCAGCACACCTCTTTATCGTTCCAAAGCACCCCCAGATTTTAAATTTCAGGCAAATTGGATAAAAACTACGGATTCTAGAAGCTCAAGAAGTAAAATCGGGAGATCGGTCTATATGGGAGCTATACCAAAACATAGACCGATACATACCATTTTCGGCATACCTATTTGTGGTTCTAAAATACACATATAATTATGGTCCTAAAATACCTCTAGCTTTCCAATTTTAGGCAAATCATTTATATGGGGTCTATACCAAAACATGGACCGATATAGCCCATCTTCGAACTTGACCTGTCTGCAAACAAAAAACGAATCTGTGCCACAGACGGACATAGTTATATCGTCTTAGAATTTCTCCTGATCAAGAATATATATACTTTATATAGTCAAAAATCGATACTTGTATGAGTTACAAACGGAATGTCAAAATTTATTTAATTTATTATTTTTAATTATACCCCATCACCATTCTATGGTGGTGGAATATATAATAGGAATATTTTTTTAAGTTTATCCTTATTTTGTGAAATATTGAAATGGCATCACATGTGCTTAAAACCTTGACTTCCACAACATTAAAATTAAGCTCTCATAAGTGGATACCTGTTAAATGTCAGCAAAATTAGGACGACCATGGCTGTTCACTTCTGAGAGGTTTCACTGTAATCCATTTCACAATCGTTTAATTTTAATTTCAAAACATCTTCAATAAAATGTTCATAGACTCTTTAACCCTTATCCTGTACTTAAAAAAATACCGCATATTGTATTAGTGGATCAAATTTACACAATATAAATTTATTCATATAATGCAGAAAACGGAACTTTTTTTATAGGACTCAGCCAAACAGAGCTTTAAACTCCAACTAGTTCTTCAGAATAAAATTCTTATAAAAAATAAAAGTTAAGAATTTCCAAGTCGAAATAATGATCATACAAAAAAATATACTCGTATAAAATTGGTTTGGACAATTTTGACCCACTATTACAGGATAAGGGTTAATTCAAGACTTTTATTATCAGGACAAAATATTTCCATGTATTCGTTACACCCTACTACCTCTCTTAGAATAGTTCCTTTTGCTATTTTCCTATTCTATTTGTGTATTTGCGTTAAGTTAGTCTCTTGCTACCATGGTTTGGACGACGACTACTGCTTGCTGGGTTGGTGTCGTAAGACCGCACAAAGTGAGTGAGTGAATGAATGACTGCTGTCTCTTTGAATGTGTGTGTTTTTGTGTGCTAAGGCTATCTTTATGTATGCGTAGATTTCTGTTTGTCGGTAAGTGTATTTTGCTTATTGTTGTTGTTCTTTGCCATCCGTTCGTATTGTTTTCGAGTTTTGTAGCTTTTACTGCTTCATTAAGTCTTCCACTTTTGCTCACTTCCTTACTTTCCTTTCTTTGAAAAAATTTTTCACAAGTTTTGCAATTCTATTATTCACAATTCAAATTTTGTGCAAATTTGTTCTTTGTCTTATTATTGTTGTTGTTGTTGGTATTTAGATATATATTTATATATGAATGAATGATTGTAGAGTATTTCATATGAATATTTTGAGAAAAACATTGAAGACCTACAGTTTCTATAAAAGTCCTTGTCGCACTACAAATTTCAAAGTGGCATAAACGGCAAAAAGGCTAAAATAAAAGAATTCCTAAATACCCATCTACCAAACAACGCATACGCATTCAATCTCTTAGTAGATAGCCCACGCACACACACACACACTTACTCACTCACCCCTACATACCCACTCAAATTGTTGGTCCTTAAGCGTTTAAGTGGAAAAGGACCAAACAACTCAAGACACTTTAGAAACTTGTATTCGCATAAAGTGTGAAATTTAAATTTAGGTAACGAATGAAGGTCATCAGATATTGTGTACGAGTGTCCGGATAGGAAATGGTCAGGATGTGGGTCTATTTTGGGGAGTAAAGATATTTGAATTTTATGGATTGAGTCAGTTTTTGATGTGCGAGTTGTGTATCATAACTTTGGTAATATAAATCCATGAAATAAAATAAGAATGTACTATTTTTTGTTATATTTTTTTATTTTATTATTTTTTTTTTTACCAGGAAACATCTTAATAGAACAAATATATATGTGCAGTGCGATATGCAAAAGCAAACAATGTTTATATAAAATTCTAGAATCAGTTTGAATTGGCTGAAAGAGTCATCACTACGGTTGCCGATATTAAATACAATTAAAATAATTTTACGAAATTTTTACAAAAAATCAATCAAAATCTAATTTTGCAGTGTTTGATTATTATTCCATGGTCACCCTAATAGTGACAAATTATTTGGGCGTATAAATATTCCTTGAATTGAAAATGTATCGCAGTTTTAAATATTTTAACTTGCACTAAAGGGTGATACGGTCAAAATTTGGTCAAGGGAAAACGCGTGTAAATCGGTGAAATCGTTTATTTAAAAAATCAAATTAAATTTCTTTTTCAAGTTCAATTAGTATAAAATTCAGGAAAAATATTCAGTTAGGCTTTCGCTTTTCCAAATCCGAATTGCCTCACGCTTGACACCTGCCATCAGATTTTGTACAGCCACCATGTCCACCTTCTTCGCCGCAGAAAGCCAGTTTGCCTTGAACTGCTGCTCGTCCTTAGCAGTTTTTTTGGTCTTCTTTAGGTTCCGCTTGACAATAGCCCAGTATTTCTCAATTGGGCGGAGCTCTGGCGTGTTGGGAGGGTTCTTGTCCTTGGGAACCACCTGCACGTTGTTGGCGGCGTACCAATCCATGGCCTTTTTACCGTAATGGCAATATGCCAAATCTGGCCAAAACAGTACGGAACAACCGTGTTTCTTCAGGAAAGGCAGCAGACGTTTATTCAACCACTCTTTCACGTAAATTTCTTGGTTGACAGTCCCGGAAGCTATGAAAATGCTTCTTTTCAAGCCACAGGTACAGATGGCTTGCCAAACCAGATATTTCTTTGCGAACTTTGACAATTTTATGTGCTTGAAAATATCTGCTACTTTCCCCTTCCTTTTGCCGTATAAAACTCCCGTCCCGGAAGCTGCTTGTAGTCGGCTTTGACGTAGGTTTCGTCGTCCATTACCACGCAGTCAAACTTCGTCAGCATCGTCGTGTACAGCCTCCGGGATCGCGCTTTGGCCGTCGTATTTTGTTTATCATCACGATTTGGAGTCACTACCTTCTTGTAAGTCGATAGTCCGGCTCGTTTTTTGGCTCGATGCACGGTTGTAGACGATACACCCAGCTTATTTGCGGCATCTCGGAGAGAGAGGTTAGGGTTTCGCTTGAAACTACCGGCAACTCTCTTTGTCGTCTCAGCGGCTTCCGGTTTTCGATTTCCCCCGATGCATACTTCCTCCGATGTAGACTTCCTGGCTGACAAACGTTCCCCAAACACTTTAATTACATTTGTAACGGTTGATTTGGCAACTTTTAGCGATTTTGCCAGCTTTGCGTGCGAGTAGCTCGGATTTTCGTGATGCGCCAGCAAAATTTTGATACGCTGCTCTTCTTGCTTGGACGGAATTTTGACAACTGAAGAATGAATTCCAAAATCAAAATAGGAGCAGCATTCTACACACACACGCACCTTCAAAATGAGGGGTGTTCAGGTTTTTTAAATGCAAAATTGAAAGAAATACGTCAAGTTTATATTGACCAAATTTTGACCGTATCACCCTTTAACAAGAGAAAGTATAGTATAACCTATAGCGAAAATCTATTTTTTTTAAAGATGTTGACTTAGTAATAACTTTATAGAAAATTTATTGAAAATTTTATTTTTTGTAGAAAATATTGTTAAAATATTATTTCTATAGAATCTTTTTTCTATGTGCAATTTGTTTCTAATTTTTTTCCTATAGAAAATTTTGTCAAAATTTTATTTCTATAGAAAATTTTGTCAAATATTTTTTTCTATAGAAAAGGTTGTCAACATTTTATTTCTATGGATAATGCTGTCAAAATTTTATTTCTATAGAAATTTTTTTTTAAATTTGATTTCTATAGAAAATTTAGTCAAAATTTTATTTCTATAGAAAATTTAGTCAAAATTTTATTTCTACAGAAAATTTTGTCAAAATTTTATTTCTATAGAAAATTTTGTTAAAATGTTATTTCTATAGAAAATTTTGTCAAAATTTTATTTCTATAGAAAATTTTGCCAAAATTTTATTTCTATAGAAAATTTTGTCAAAATTTTATTTCGATAGAAAATTTTGAAAAAATTTTATTTCTATAGAAAATTTTGTCAAAATGTTATTCCTAAAGAAAACTTTGTCAACAATTTTTTTTTCTATAGAAAATGTTGTCAACATTTTATTTGTATGGATAATGTTGTCAAAATTTGATTTCTATAGAAAGTTTTGTAAAAATTAATTTCTATAGAAAATTTTGTCAAAATTTTATTTCTATAGAAAATTTTGTCAAAATTATAAATTAATGTTTCTTATTTCTATAGAAAATTTTCACAAAATTTTATTTCTATAGGAAATTTGGCAAAATTTTATTTCTATAAAAAATTTTTAAAAAATTTTATTTCTATAGAAAATTTTGATAAAATGTTATTTCTATAGAAAATTTTGTAAAAATTTGATTTCTATAGAAAATTTTGTCAAAATTTTATTTCTATAGAAACTTTTGTCAAAATTTTATTTCTAAAGAAAATCTTTCCAAATTTTATTTCTATAGAAAATTTTGTCAAAATTTTATTTCTATAGAAAATTTTCACAAAATTTTATTTCTATAAAAAATTTTGTCAAAATTTTATTTCTATAGGAAATTTGGCAAAATTTTATTTCTATAGCAAATTTGGCAAAATTTTATTTCTATAGGAAATTTGGCAAAATTTTATTTCTATAGAAAATTTTGCCAACATTTTATTTCTATAGAAAATTTTGCCAACATTTTATTTCTATAGGAAATTTGGCTAAATTTTATTTCGATAGAAAATTTTGACAAAATTTTATTTCTATAGAAAATTTTAACAAAATTTTATTTCTATAGGAAATTTGGCAAAATTTTATTTCTATAGGAAATTTGGCAAAATTTTATTTCTATAGAAAATTTGGCAAAATTTTATTTCTATAGGAAATTTGGTAAAAGTTTATTTCTAAAGAAAATTTTGCCAAAATATTATTTCTATAGAACATTTTGACAAAATTTTATTTCTATGGGAAATTTAGCAAAATTTTATTTCTATAGAAATTTTTTGCCTAACTGTTATTTCTATAGAACATTTTTGTCAAAATTTTCTTTCTATAGAAAATTTTGTTCAAGTTTTATTTCTATAGAAAATGTTATCAACATTTTATTACTAGAGGAAATTTGTAAAGTACATCTTAGTTGGTGATCAATATTTTACAAAATCTACCTAAAAATCAAGAATTCTACCAATCTACGGAGCAGTAAAAAAATCTACCATTTTTAGTAGAATTCTACAAAATCTAACTGCTGCGGTCTTTTCACCCATTCCCTCTATCTTGGGATGATCGAAACATTGTTATTTTTAGTGCTTATCTTTCCATCCAAAATGTTCCAGGTGATATCTGTAGATTTTGGTGTTCATTGTGGGGTAGAAATCAAACGACGAACTTCCTAATGCATTCTTGGTTGATACGTGCTGAGTGCAATTCTATGGAGTTGTATTGTAATACCCATGGTCTGCGGCCGAAATGTTTGTCTATCCTGTGCCTCAGTATTGTTTAAGGACATTTCCCGCTGAAGACTCAATTTCCAATTGTTTTCTTCAAAATTGGAAATTGGTATCTGCCATTTTTCAATAACTTGATAATAAGTAACTATTCCTCGCTCTTCTTGTCCAATTAGTCTTCGCATGTCTTTAGGTTACAATTTTGAACACAAATGTTTTCTTTCAAGAAAGTGAAAAAATAATTTATTTTCTCTATTAAGTTTTCTTGAATTTGTTTAACAAATACTTGTTGGAGTTATATATAGTTCGATTAAAATTTTCTAAAACTAACCTAAAGTTTTTTTTGGAGCAAAATCCATAACATTAGAAATTTATATTCCAACAGTAATTAAATCATATTATTTCTTATTCATGAGTTACAAAATATACAAAATACTACTCATAGCTATTGAAATTGCTATGAATTTTCAATTAGCGTATATGGCAATTTTTCCCCTCGAAATCGATGGTGATGCTGAAAGTTCTCCATCAAATTTAGCATTTTCGATTTGATTTTAATTACACATCAAAACCCATTATTCTAGCCAATCAAAATATTATCCTTTATATATATTTTCTTTTTTTTTTGACAAAGTTCATTGTGAATTTAATAGGCTAGCCCTTTATATATTTTTGTATCCTTTTTTTTTCTAATTTTTATATAAAATCGAATAAAACATAACACAAGAGCAAAATGAATTGAAAGCAAACAAAAAAACAACGATTATTTGATTTCATATGAATGATTTTTCATCTACCACAAAATTTATTTCGATTTTCCATTAGGAATGATATCAATCTTTGATTTAAATTATTTCCAAATAACTCATTCGTTATCATGGCACTTTTTGTATGAACATACATGCATGTATATGCTGGACTGGCTAACTGGTCGGTCAGCTTGTCAGCCAAATTCAATAGAAAGCCAACCAGTACAACTCTTTAACTATTCATTTTATTTTTCGATTTTTTTTTCGTTTTGTTGGCCCCCACTCACCAGAGAAAATTGTACTTGGTTTTTGTTTTTTTTTTCTCCAATCGAAATAAATAAAAGCAAAACAAAAACAGCATCTGATATATGCGAAACAAGGCTAGGGGTTTTATGTGATGACTACGGGCAGTGGTGTGAGATGATGGTTTCTATTGCTTAAAATAAGGCAATTTCATGAATGACCACATAAATCGAAAGGATAAAAGCACCCCTAGGACACGATTTCAACAGCTCATACTTCAAACACAACACAATTGAGAAATAACAACAGCAACAACAACAACAAGAATAGCTTTGGAACGAGCAGCTAGCTAGAATAGCACACAGTGGTATTGTAAACAATAGGGTAGCGGGAGTGGAAAAATATTAGAAGATGTAAACTAAGGTTTGGGGCGGACTAAAAACTTTGTCATTTGTTTTTCTTAAATTTTCTTTTTTAAATTAATTTTTAAGAGGTACACGGAAAAAAGAGTTTTCTTTTCTGACGAACGAAATTTTAGACAACCAATTTTTTCCTTTGACGCTAAAATATTTTCTTTAAAAGCAAATAAACCCACCAAAAAATGGAGCACTATTTCAGCAGGATTGTAAGAGAGAGAGGCAGTAGCAACTGCTTTCAAAACAACCGAATCAGCGCTGAGTTTTGTGGGTGATTTAGCACAGCTTCTAACTAGCTCTGATATAATTGCTCATTTCAATAGCAATTTCGCCAGAAGTGATATATAATCTTGAGTTTCCTATTTTATAGCATTGTTGGTAGGAAGGATAACAGCACTACCTTCCACGCATCTATACTGCATGAATTGGTTGCAATAACGTAAACGAATGATCATAAACTAATGGCTCCCTAATCGGTGGCAATAACTTAAACGAGTAATCGAGTTTAAGTTATTGCCACCGATTAGGGAGCCACCGTGGTGCAATGGTTAGCATGCCCGCCTTGCATACACAAGGTCGTGGGTTCGATTCCTGCTTCGACCGAACACCAAAATGTTTTTCAGCGGTGGATTATCCCACCTCAGTAATGCTGGTGACATTTCTGAGGGTTTCAAAGCTTCTCTAAGTGGTTTCACTGCAATGTGGAACGCCGTTCGGACCCGGCTATAAAAAGGAGGTCCCTTGTCATTGAGCTTAACATGGAATCGGGCAGCACTCAGTGATAAGAAAGAAGTTCACCAATGTGGTATCACAATGGACTGAATAGTCTAAGTGAGCCTGTTACATCGGGCTGCCACCTAACCTAACCTAACCTATTGCCACCCATATATGCAGTGTGGATGTACTACCTACTTTATTCTATACCAAAAATCGCAACTAAATTCTTACTGCCGAAGTATTTTTTGGTGGGAAAGAGTTTAGTGACAATCGTTGCCTCGTTGCTCATAAATTCGGTTTTATTTGATTGAAAAGCAAATACTTTATAAGAAATTCGTTTGTCTAACATTTCGTTCCGGAGAAAAGTATTTTCTCTTTGGGTGTAATAAGGTTATAGTGGCAGTCTATTAGTACAGATCTGCTTAGAAATTTATTTTAATTACGCTACAGCAATTCCCGCATAATTACCTCACTTGAAATCTCCAAACTTTAGACTAAAAGAGCAAGTGAGGCATGCTCTTCTACACACAAAAAAAAAATACTTTCATCAGAAACGAACTTTTAGACAAAAAAGTCCCCTTTCTTATAAAGTATTTTCTTTTAGAGTAGATAAATCCGAATTTAAGATAAATGATTCAACGAACTATTATATTTGCTTTAAAAGAAAATTTTTTGCGTCAAAAGAAAACTCAGTTTGTCTGAAATTTCGTTCTTCAAGAGGTAAATAACTTCTTCAAAAAGGTAAATAAACATAAATGTTTAAATGCCTTGTCTGGGTAAATAGGAGATCGCAAAAAATTACCTCTACTGGGCAAATATCCAAGAGCTGTGTTGTGGCCAGGAGTGGTGTGTCAATGTGATGGGTCAAAGATTTTAATCTTCGTGAGAGATATATACGCAAAACTAAATTCTTTTCTCCCAAACGAAATTTCAGACAAACAAATATCGTTTCCCATTTGATTGTCGCTGTAACGAAGTTTGTTTGGAAGAAAAGTATATACTTTTTGTGATAAACATTGTTTTTTTTTACAGGATGTAAAAACAATTTCATAAGAAGAAATTATTTGTTTTGATAAAGTTTTTAAATTTTACAAGCAACACATACAACCAATCAATTATATTTATAGAGCATAGTTTTGGGTGCTCACGAGCCAATGTAAAAAAACTTAGTTTAACAGAAACATACCTTTAATTGGCAACTTTTTAAAACAGTAATAATGTTGTTTTACATACAAACAAAAAAAATTTTTTTTCTGATTCAATCACGAAATTAATTGATCCAATTAATTTTTTAATTGAAATGTCTTCAATCACAGAAATGATAGTATCAATTAAAAAATTAATTGATCCAATTAAAAAATTAGTTGATACTATTAATTTTTGTGTTTGATTTTTGTTTCAATTAAAAAATTTGTTGATTCAATTAAATTTTTAATTGGATATTTTTTAAAACTCAATTAAAATTTTAATTGGAAAATTTTTCGTGAAATTTTTTCTGTGTATATTCCAAAAATGTTCGCAAGGTTTCGAAAAGATGATCGGCACTATATACTACCATATTATTATACACTCCACCATAGGTTAGGTTAGGTTAGGGAATGACTAAGTTAATATGGAAATATTGGTTTCATAAAGTATATATATATGTATATTATGCATCGTGATGAAATTCAAAGTCGATCTGGCAATGCCCGGCTATCCGTCCGTCAGTGAAAATCATGCTAACTTCCGAACGAAACAATATGTTGACTTGAAACATGGCACAAGTAATAGGGAGCCACCGTGGTGCAATGGTTAGTATGCCGGCCTTGCATACACAAGGTCGTGGGTTCCATTCTTGCGGATTATCCCACCTCAGTAATGCTGTTGATGTTTCTGAGGGTTTTTAAAGCTTCTCTAAGTGGTTTTACTGCAATGTGGAACGCCGTTCGGACTCGGCTATAAAAAAGAGGTCCCTTGTCATTGATCTTAACATGGAATCGGGCACCAATCAGTGATAAGTTCACCAATGAGGTATCACAATGGACTGAATAGTCTAAGTGAGCCTGATATATCGGACTGTCACCTAACCTAAACCTAATTGTTATTGATGTAGGTCGGATGGTATTGTAAATAGGCCATACACTGAAAAAACAGTGAACCCACCAGGAAGAAAACTTTCGGTTAATTTTAGAAAATTTTGAATATTTGTAGAAAATTTTAACTAAACGGTATTACAAACGTTGGCATCACGCCGATGTCATAAAAATAAGTAAATATTTTTCGACAAATTCAAGAAAATTTATTAGACATAACAAAATTTTTTCACTTGTTAAAGAAAATTTTGTAGTTTGAAGGAAAAACTTGTAGTTCAAAATTGCAAGAATGTCTTTAGTGACATACGAAGTTCATGATGGACGACTTTTTGGTAAAATTTACCAATTTAAAGAAATTCTGAACTATTTTGTGGAAGACACGAATTTAGTTAATCTGTATGCTTCATTTGAGTATATTTTTTTCCTCGGTTTTAGTTAATTTAACTAACGTAAACAAAAAATTACTAGAGTAAAGGAAACTTTCTCCAAACATAATAAGTCTATGAACTAAAATAAAGTTAAATTGGCTTTAGTGAAATAGAGAGTTCACTTTTTTTTGAGTGTATCGGACCACTTTTTGGTATAGCCTCCATTTAATCCGAGCCGCAGATTTGTCTTGCGGATGCTTTTGGAAGAGAATAATTTATCCGATCCGGATGAAATTTGGTACATGATGTTAGTATATACTCTCTAAAAAGCATTTTAAAATCCATACATTTATATAGCCAGCATACTCACTGATCCCCAGGTTTGACCATAGGAGGGAGCCTCTTGGAATGGCAAATTTCATCAGATGCGATAGAAATTTGGCAACGTAATTTACACAACATTAATGACATATTTCTTCGAAATAATGAAATTTTAATTAAAAGAATATTTATAATATTTGCTTAATTTTTTTTCATTAAATGTAGATTACGAATCTTGGAAATTTGTGTCCCTTCGTTAATGTTGTATGTCTTTCAACTAAAGCTAATTTGCCTTAAAGTGTAAAAAACATTTTTGATTTAAAGAAATCGTTCTTAAATTAACTGATATATTGAATCTTTATATTTAAGACCAAAATGCTTAAAATATAGGCTAAGACATATTTTGAGGATTTTTTTTCATTGGCTTAAAACTATTTAAAAATAAAATTTTTCTCCTAATTCAAAACGAAACTGATATGGGACGAGAACAATAGTAGAAACTCTGACATTCTTTTATCAAGGCTTCTGGGTGGAAGACCAAGGCAGATCTGAAGGGCATTTTATCATATGATGGTATTAACCCGGCAGGGAGCCACTGTGGTGCAATGGTTAGCATGCCCGCCTTGCATACACAAGGTCGTGGGTTCGATTCCTGCTTCGACCGAACACCAAAAAGTTTTTCAGCGGTGGATTATCCCACCTCAATAATGCTGGTGACATTTCTGAGGGTTTCAAAGCTTCTCTAAGTGATTTCACTGCAATGTGGAACGCCGTTCGGACTCGGCTATAAAAAAGAGGTCCCTTGTCAATGAGCTTAACATGGAATCGGGCAGCACTCAGTGATAAGAGAGAATTTCACCAATGTGGTATTACAATGGGCTGAATAGGCTAAGTGAGCCTGATACATCGGGCTGCCACCTAACTTAACCTAACCTAACCTAACCCGGCAGGGGGGGAGCTTGAGGACCAACTATGGTCTAAGCCGCATATCACTTTGGATTCATGTCTTCCTCCATACCTAACCTAACTTAATTTGTATATATTTTGTTAATGAAGCATATATTTTGTTAATTGCAATTCTTTCTGGGAAAGACAGAGTTCAAGACATTACGACATTTGTATATGAGGTATTGGAACTTGTCGTTCATGAATGAAGTTTTATCATCAATTATTCAAATTTTCTTCTACTTGAACATTTTAATTGATCTCAACGACACTGTGCAAATTTTTGCAATGGTTCAAAGACAAAAGCGGACTCCCAAAGCAGCAAACGCCCAACAACCGATGGCTAAACAAAATTGCTATTGAAAAATGCCTCACAAAAAAAAAAACAACCAAGCGAGGAAATAAAATAAAACCCATAACCAGTTAAGCCCACACACTCACATATAAATACGGAAATACCCACTCGCTATGAACGGATCTGGCACAAATGTGGACGTGTGTTATGGATGAAACCTCTCATGCCTATATGAGCAATCATAAAAGACCAATCAGCATAAAAAGCTGGCATGAATAAACTTTTTAAAAGACATTTCTATTTTGAAGAGCATATTATTGTTGCTTTTGGGGCCAATAGGGGCAGAGATAGCTGGCTGGTAGCGGTAAAGGGTGGGGTAGTGCAGCTTCTGGTCTTACATCTTCTTTGTCATCCTTTGGATTTTTTTTTTTTGGTTTGTGAATTTTTACCCGAAACGAGTGTGTTAACTTTTTTTTTTTTTGGAAACATCATAAATAAATCATAGTCTTTCATGCACATATTGAACGGACGGACTCAATGGACCCAGCTAGTGGTCGTTGAGCCACCTACCTCCTCATAAAGCAAAAGGATTTCTAGTGGTTTGGTCCGTTTCTCTGTGTTTTTTTTGCTTCTTGTTTGGTTTTGTTTTGTTCTCGAGTTTATACAAATTTGTTGCTGTGCTGTCGCAAATGCAGATGAGCAGCATTCACATGTCTACTTCAAGGAAAAACTACCATTGTGCCATAGCATATTTATTAGTATACAGCCAAAGGAATTTGAATTGTAATTCAATGCAAAAAAAAAAAATTAAATTTGGAAGCAAGTGAAAAAAACACTAGATTGGCGAGAAATTAACCAGCAAAATGACAATGTATAAATGACTCCAATACACTCAAAAAACAGTGACCCCAACAGGAAGGAAAATTTTGGTTAATTTCACAAAAATAGGCAAATATTTTTGGACAAATTCAAGAAAATTTAGTAGACATAATTTTTACGTTAAGACAAAATTTGGAGTTTCAAATTACAAAAAATGTCGTTAGTGCCATACGAAATTCAAGATGGGCACATTATTGGAAAAAGTTAAAAATTTTATAAAATTCTGAAATATTTGGTGGGAGACACGAATTTAGTAAATATTTTTGCTCCATTTGGGTATAAATTTTCCACCTTTTATTTTGAAATTAATTTAACTAACGTACACAAAAAAATTATTAAAGTCAAGAAAATTTTCTCAAAATATAAAAATTCCATTAACTAAAATAGAACTAAATTGGCTTTAGTTACAAATAGGGTTCACTTTTGTGTAATGTCATCAAAACCAATTCAGTTCAGTTTCAAGGATTTTTTTCTTTGCTTAAATGTTATTTGGATTTGATTCTTTCAACCCTTTCAAAATTATCATTCGTTTGTTAAAGACATGAAATTTGTATGCTTGCGAAAAATGCTTTTTTTCAGTGTATATTTGGAGCAGTAGAACATTCTGTCATATGAGGGTAACCCCTATTACTATTTTTCTACATATATATATATATTTCTACATCCCCCAACGTTATTCAATCGTTATGATTTCGCGGAGGGTGATGTCTGCTTGTGACCAACTGGAAGATTTCAATTTAAGGGATCGCAACACTTATGGTGATTTAGCTTCGGGGTAAATAAAACAAACAAGTGAGATAAAGTTAATATGAATCGAAGTTAACTAATAATACGAAGGTGATCCAATGAGGGAAAAACCGACAAAAATTATCAAAGATTTTAAAAAGTAAATGGAATGGAATATTCAACATGGTTTGCATTCAACTCGGACTGGCTCTGCACCAATTTACAAATTTATACTTCCATGGCGATAATAATCTTCTCATTAGAAGGACATAACAGGAGGATAGAATTCTACAAATTTACATTGTCGAGGTGGCTCTATAAGCCGATGCGTTATCATGTCAAGGATAACCTTTTTTTCCATAAACTATTAAATCGGTTCTCTTGCTTGGAATAGCACAAATTTCGCAACGATTTAGCTTTGCACAGGCAGACAAAGTGAATCACACATTCAGAAAAGGCAGAACCTGGCGACCATAACCATTTGTTTCACTCAGACAAAAGTCCACCGAGGATATAGTTCTACCAAATGTTCTTGCTTCGGCAGAATATATACTAAAATTGAAGATTAGCATGGCCCCTGCGCAAGGATGACACGCAAAATCGTGAAGCGTTCCACCAAATGTATAGTTTCCAGGGGGATATGTAAGTCGGTGCGTTATTAAGCCAAACAGGAAATGTTTTCCATTCACTATCCAGCAAAAAAAAGCGTCGATAAAAAATTAGTGAAAATGTTATTTTTGGATTCTGGTGCAAAATTGGCGCAGAAGCAATGAATTTAACCTTATACTACGTTGGGTATTAGGTCGTATTTTTCATCACCGAATTTTTTTACTGTTGAATTATAATTAAAAGTTCTTACTACTCAGCATGAATTCAGCATATGTCACCAATTCATGCACTGAGTGATAGAAATTTTTAATTATATTCGAATAGTAAGAAATGCGGTGATGAAAAATACGACATGGGTCATCAAATGACCCCAACGTAGTATATGGGTTAACATAGGCATATCATAGGAACGATGTCCACTATTTCAATAGCCGTTGCCACTGAATTTGCATCACTTCTTAAAGTGTGATTCGAATTCAGTGTTTCAAAAATGTGAATTCAAAAATGTTGTAATATTTTGCCAAATATATAATTTTTATTATTATCTTTTAATTTTTAATGCATTCTAAATCTTGTCCGAAACGTTTGACTTCAAATATTTTTCAAAAATTCACATTTTTTCTTCAGCCTTTTTTCGACAAAATTTGAATAGTTGTACCATTTTATTAAAGAGATATAACAAATTGAAGAAAAAGAACATCTTTGAAGGACATTTTTGGAAGTGCTTTCAAAGTTGTGCCTTTGGAACAACTTCCAATTCTTTTTTTTGCTTGGAATAGCACCAATTTCCAATCGATTTAACTTTCTACAGGCAGACAAAGTGAATCACACCTTCTGAAATCCAGAACGTGGAGACCACCATCAGTCGTTCCATACCTAATAAAAGGTCCATCGTTAAACTGTTGCCAAATTTAGATTATTTGCAAATAATTTTCTTGGTTTTAGATAAATGTTATTATTGGGAGCTCAAATTAAAAATTCCAAATTTTTTAAAATGTTTGAGAATTTATTCAGAAAAAATCATAAAATAAAATAACTGATCAATTGTAGTATTATTCATAGCTAGCCAATAATTCTTTCTGGCGTTATAAGGATATCGCGATCAAAAACGACTTATCTTTTGACTTCCCAGCAAAAAAAAGCGTCGCAAAAATAGTAGTGAAAATGTTCTTATTGGATCCGGAAGTGGTGCCAAATTGACGCAGAAGCGATGAATTTAACATAGGCTTGTCATAGGATGGATGACCACCATTTTAACAGCCGCTGCACTGAATTTGCATCACTTCTTAACGTGTGAGGCGAATTCTATGTTTTGGATGTTAATTAAGAAATTTTTGTGATATTTTGACAAATAAATAATTTTTAATTTTTTTTTATGATTTTTAATTCATTATAGCGCTTGTCTGGAACTTTTGTGATCAAATATTTTCAAAAATTCGAAATTTTTCTACAAAGGATTTAGCATTTTTTCGGCTAAATTTAAATAATTTGTACTATTTTATTAATTCTTAATATCTTTTTAACATATTTGAAACGCAAACAAAATAAATTTCCCATTAAAAATATGAAAAAAGCGAGTTATAAACAAATTGACACAAATTAACTTTCTGTGCATTTAAAATAAAGAACATCTTTGAAAGAGCATTTTTGGAAGTTCTTTTAAAGTTGTGCCTTGAGAAGAACTTCCAAATTTTTTTGCTGGTTTAATACGCGAATCGACCCAATTTGTGGTTTCCTCATAAGAACGATGATGATGAAGATCATTATTCGTGCTTGCTGATTGTTATAATTCATCCACCAAAGGCTGTATTATCCGACCACATATGTACATATGTGTGTGTGTGACTATTGTATATATAGTTTGTCGTTTACGCACGACTGCAATTGGAATATATTTCCATATGTTTTTGGGCGCAATTCGTTATAATTCGAAATGCTACTCGACCATTTTTGTTGCTGTGACCATACTGGTGTTGGATGCCAAGCATTGCTGACTCCACATCACCATAGCCATGATTGGACTTGAGTTTTTTTTATATTTATTTATCTTTATTCGAATGGGCCTTTTGTTTTTGTGAGTATATTTTATTTCTATCATCCTCCATCTAATTTTGGCATTTTCTTGACTGGATTATAGCCATTTCAATATTATTATCATGATAATCAAGCATTTTTAGCAACGGAAATGGGACTAGAATCTTAACAGCCCACCATGAGAAGAGCCATACACCAGCAATAATACTGATAAAGTAGGAGTTATATGACAAATAAATTTTATATTATTCCTCTGTATCAGAGTTATTTTGCCCATATCATTTTTTTTTTGTTATTGTTGCTCCTTTTTTGGATTGTGTGTGTGTGTGTATATATCTGTGTTATTGTATGGCTTTGGTTAAATACAAACAGATTTATCATTTTTATATGCTATATGGTCCTGCGTAGACATATACTTCTATATATCATTGATATTGTTGCTATTCCATTGATGTCCCTTTGGATATTTTACAAATAACCATTATAGTCGTTTAGGACAAAAATGTGGCAGAGGCCGAAATCATTGAAAATAAGACAGCAGAGAGATAGAGATAGTCTCCTGTGATTTGGTATGCCATGATATAGGAATCACGTCTTCTTGCCCATACAAGCCTCATTTTTTTTAATAGGACATGATATGATCTGTGTTTTTTTTCGGGATTTGATGATGGGAAAGTCAAGTAGCACAGAAAAAGGACAGTTACAACACACCCCAACAAATCTTGACAGCTTGACTTTTAATTTAATTGTAGCTCTGGTCATCGAATTTGAAGAGGACAAATTGGATATTTTTATTGAAATAAATTTTGCGTTTTTATGCTTTAATAAAATGGATAAATTCATAATTTTCTTTGTGAAAATGTTACAATAAATTTGAATGATGATATCTTTTGGATTTTTTAGGTTTAATTTTTAGTAGCATGGTATGCCAAGAATGCCAATGACTGTGGTATCTCAAAACTTTTAAAAGTGAACTTGCAAATGGGTCCTTTTATGCAATAATATTTTAGACCTTCAATTCTAAAGAACGTATCTTTACATTGTACTCACCCGTTTGTGGATATTTTTTCGATTATTTTTTATGTAAATACATACCTGAAAAAGTAAAAAAAAAATTATTTAATATATTGCTTTACTGTAAAAAAATAATAAAATAATAATAATAATTTTAGCAATTTTTATTGTAACACTTTATTTTATTTTGAAAAAAATACTATAGCAGTTTGCTCTATTTACAAATTATGTTATTCATGATAAAATTCAAGAGTGATTGTTTTATATTTGGCTGGAAACAAGTGGCCGTAAAAGCCCTGCTGCATTTATATGTGAATAAATCTTTTGTTTCTCGTACCATAGCTGGTTACTGAGTTATTGGCACTGCTTCACTAGAAATTGTCCAAAAAGCCCAGATTTGATCTAAATATATGTCGCAATGGTAGAAAATGTGCTTTTCAGCTGAACATATCACAAGAACGGATGCAAAACATATTCAAAAACTAACTAGATTTAAAGCCATTGAAATTCCAAAAGTGCAAGAGCTCACTGGTGCAAAAAGTTGATTCGCTTGCACGAAAAAGGCCAATTATGTTATCGAATTTGCTCCGATGAGAAACTATTCCAAATTGAGCAGTTTGTGAATAAACAAAATGATCGAGTTTACTAGCCAAAGAGATCAGCTAAATACACACAAAAAAATAATACATTTATTTTATGAATAGTGTACACAAAAATTTTCCAAACACGGGATTCATAAATTATATGAAAACAATCCATTAAATAAAAATACAGGTTTTCATTGATTACGAATGTATACATAATATGAATGGAATTTTTAATATTATAAATGAAGTGTACATATTTTTGTCATTGAAAAATATGAACTTTTACATAATATATAATAAAAACGTCATGCATTACATGTAACTTTGCATTCGTCAAAATGTATGAACCCATTTATTAAAACCCGCATTAATATTATTTATAAACATAAGCATCAACGCTTCCAGTTAATATTGTTTTTTCGTAAATTTTTTTACAGCAATAAATAATCTTCGAATCGCGACGGAGACTCAAACTGTACTGAAAAACACAAACACACGTGTTGCCTTCAAAACGTTATATTTCGTTTTTTTTTTTGTCTCGTATTATATGCTTGTATTGTATACACATGAGAGTAACTCTATGTTGTGGCTCTCACGCTAAGAGAAAACCAGTGTTTTTGATATATTAAGCAAAGTTTCATTAATTTTATGAAACCGTTCCTATAAATTATTAAAAAATTCATAATTTCATAACAAGTATTTACGAAAACATTATATTATTTAGGTGTACACATTTTTTATGAAAAAGTCCATAAATTTATAAAAATGTACAAATTTATGTACAAACTCATATTTTATTTTTTTGTGTGTATGTACATCTTCGATTGACTACCAGATCTCAAGCGTCGCACATTGGGGTTTTTGATACCAAAAATGGGAATTAATTGAAAAATGAAATTTAGGAGAACCGAAAAAATTTTTATAGTCGGTAAAAGTACACAAAATTCCACATGACTAGCGCAAAAATTGTGTCCTTGACAAGTACCGTTGTGTCACTATATATGTTTGAAGTTGGAGTTATTTTACGTTTTCCTTGCGTGCGATATAAATGTAAATTATTGGTGTCTTAAAAATTAGTTTTGGGTGTTTTCTAAAGCGATAATTAAAAAAATAATAATGGAACCTTCATCCTCAGGTTAATAAGATTATTTTTGTGTTTTTTATTTTTATATTTGACTTGTGTTATTATTTGAAATTTAGTTTCGCTCGTAAGTCTTTAAATTAGAGGATTTCGAGAAACGTGTCGACAAATAGTTGTGAATAAAGCCAAATTAAAAAGTTTATTTTTTCTAAAACAATAAACTCTTTTAAAAGCATAGATGAAAAAGTTGTCTGCACTTTTTTGCACATTTTGAAATTAAGTGGAAATACATTTTTCAACCCCTGGTACTATATGTCCCCAACTGTGCACAAATATTTATTACTTGGAGCAGAAATAATTAACCACGCTTTACTTCCAATTGGACAGTTGTCGGAAGAAGCGCAAGAAGCTAGAAACAAAGATTTTAAAAATTTTAGACGGCATTTTTTGCGAATATGTTCTATGGAAAAGTCAAATGAAGAGATATTTAAAAGACTGTTAATTAACATACTTCGGATCCAGTTATATCAGAAATGAGAAATTAAAAGAGAAGAAACGCCACAATTTGCCTATGGAAGCAATTCAAATGGTGATATTTGAGTCAAATCTTGATGGTGATCAACATGCCAGTGTTTATGATAATGATACATATAGTAATTTTACTGACGATGATGATAATAATTGTTAAAAATCAGATCAAAAAGCAGATATTCATTCTCTTTTTTTTTTTTGTTGCAAATTAACTAATGGAAAACAAATAAAATGTGGACTAAAAAATATTTAAAATTTGATTGGTTTTATGTCTTTTAGTGAATTTGGCCGAAAAAAGTTAAAACTATAAACAGCGAAAGCTACTTCGAATTAATTCCCATTTTTGACATCAAAAACCCCACTGTGCGTCGCATATGGTAATCATAGGGGCCGCTGTAACAGTCTCGTTCCTCGCCCTATTCATTGACCGTGGAAATAAAATAAATGCCTAAGGCTATGGTCACACTAGGAAAATATTTGACCAAAATAAGGGTCAAATATTTTTCTAGAACCATTTTCCAAATATATGGATATGATTTTTGGAAAGTATTCCTACCATCATGATATATATCCAATATTATCTCAAAATGTCTGCTGACTTGGCTGTGGCGACTTATTCTTTTTTTAATTTCTGTCAAATATTTGCATAATATTATCAGGAATATGTCTCAAGAACAGTATGGGTAGATACAAATTTTGGCCGCAGATCATGGGCATTCCAACAGGACTCAACAGCACCAATAAGGAGGTTCCCCGCTTCTCTCAATCCTTTGGACTTTTGCACCTGCGGCATTTTGTAGAATAAGTTTGGCACTAAAAAATACCATAGTGTCGACCACATCAAGGCGGCGCATCTGCGGAAATGGGCCAAAGTACCGCTGATCTAGTTTCAAGCAGCAAGTGATTGTTTTGTCGGCCGTTTTAAGGTCTTAATTCGTGTCAGACTTGGCGACTTCGAACAAATCTAAACTGATTCTTAAATCTGATGTTATGTTCGACATTTTTTGTTTTTAAACCATAAATTTATTTAAAAAAAAAAAAAAAAAAAAAAGATTACATTACATATTGGGGAGCCTGTGTGTTAGTAATTTCATTTTCGCCCATTTTCTTAAAAAAAAGTTTTGAATTCTCTTTGAATTCACACTTATGCCATATGAAACCATAAATAATTAATTTTGGTTTATTTTATTTGTAATTTGAAATCAATAAAGAACTTAATTGCAAAGAAAAAGCAAACAAAAATTGCAATTTCTGGTAAAGGCCCAACTTTAAAAGCACATCGAAAAAGGTCCTTCCAAAAGAAGTTATTTATTTTAATTACCCAGGAGGTTCATTTGTATAACTCGCTGTTTTTAAGGAATAATTTTCATTTTTATACCCTCCATAGAACGGGGGTATATTAACTTTGTCATTCCGTTTGTAATACATAGAAATATTGCTCTAAGACCCCATAAAGTATATATATTCTGGGTCGTGGTGAAATTCTGAGTCGATCTGAGCATGTCCGTCCATCCGTCTGTTGCAATCACGCTAACATACGAACGAAACAAGCTATCGACTTGAAACTCGGCACAAGTAGTTGTTATTGATGGAGGTCGGATGGTATTGCAAATGGGCCATATCGGTCCACTTTTACGATAGCCCCCATATAAACAGGCCCCCAGATTTGGCTTGCGGAGCCTCTAAGAGAAGAAAATTTCATCTGATCCGGCTGAAATTTGGTACATGGTGTTAGTATATTGTCTCTAACAACTATGCAAAAATTAGTCCACATCGGTCAATAATTATATATAGCCCCCATTTAACTATCCCCCGATTTGGCTTGCGGAGCCTCTAAGAGAAGCAAATTTCATCCGATCCGGCTGAAATTTGGTACATGGTGTTAGTGTATGGTCTCTAATGACCATGCAAAAATTGGTCCACATCGGTGCATAATTATACACAGAAAAAAAGGTGTCTTGTTAATTTTAGGACCAGTTTAACTTCCACATAGTTCAAAAAATTTACTGTAATATAGTTCATTTTTCGTAACCACTGCGAAAATTAACTTAGCTAAAGGAAAACTTATAAAACTTCAGTAAATGTTTTTTAGTTCACTAACTACGAAATGGGACGGATTTTTCCTTAAATAAATTTCCAATACACTAGTTAATGCATCGTTGATTGTATTATAAAAAGACATAGGCAATATAAAAATCTTACTACGAAATGTGGACAATTTACTAAGAAAAATTTTTGTATGGAAAAAAATTTTTGTAGTAAAAATTAACTTAACCACAGTACCGATTCGTATGGCGGCTTCCTACTGCTTATTTCGGTTTTTACTATAAGTTGGAGTATATTTCCTCACATTGAAAATTTTAGATAAAGTAGAATAAAAAGTAGTTAATTTAATCCTTGACGGGTGTATATAATTTTTTATGGATTCCTCGTAAATTTTGAATATATTTTACCTTATCCTATAGATAGAATACCAACTAATCAATAAACGTGATACTGGAAATTGAAGTGAGAAGAATTTATGAAATTATTGCATCATCTTTTTTTTTTTTTTGTTTGTGTTTGTTATTGCGATGATGTTATGGAATGTGTGTTGTTGGTATCTTTTGTGGTGATAGTTGTTTTGTTGCAATAGCGAGATCAGAAAGGGATCATGTGTGTGTGGAGTTGTTTTTCTTTACATATGTGTCCTTTATGACTATTTGTGTCTTTGAGTTTTATTGGTGCATTCAGTTCTGTTGATGCATTTATGAAGCGCACACGTGGTGCGCTTGCGTGCGGTATTTGTGTTTATTAATAAAAATACATTTATTTCGTAACATTTTAGAAACTGATAAGTGAATGGTGTGATGTTAGAGAAAACAAAAACACTTTATATTGATAAAAAATAAATAACTCTAAAATAAATCACATATTAAGAAACTGTATATTTCTATTAATAATTTAAAATTAGTGCGGTTTTAAATTGGTTTACATAAAAATATTCATAATGAGTGGTAATAAAATGATCTATATTTACGCTACATCTGGATCACAGTACAATTTTTTGAGTCTATATTTTTATGTTATAGCGAGTCCTTAAGGTGTGTACTAAGTTCGAGTTTAGGTGCTAAATTAAGAAATAAATCAGTAAGAAAAGTATAAAATTATACGCCTTCGATGCAAATTTAAATATAACTTGATGGAGAATAGCCCGAAACAAGTTTTTTATTAAGTTTGTATTCTTTAAATGGATTACACGATTAAGAACAGAAAATCGTTTTTAAGCTTATGTAGAACGCTGTTTTTTTAATTTAATATGATGAATTGTTTTCAAGTTATTCCAATATATATAGCGGAAGTGCCTTAATTTTGAACATAACCGTATATCTCAAAAAGTCGAGCTCTTAAAAAAACAAGTGTTAATTTGGATTCAGCGACCTGAAATTACTAAAAATTTGATATAAATTTTAAATGAACACAAAAACGGTTCAATTTTGTTCCCATGTATTTCTAAAGAAAACTAATCATGAAAAATTGGGATTTTAGCCACTAAACTCGAACTTAATATCCACCATAAATACTAAATGCTATATTGACAAGTGGAAATTATATCTAATTTTATAATATTTTTATTTCATTTATATTCTGAGAAGGATTTCAAAAATGTCCCATTTGTGCATGGATATGATTCCACTAATGTAGTAATTGGATGATTTTTTTCAATGTGGTAAGTTTTTCGTCCATTTGTAATAAAGCCAAAATTTCTATTTATTAAAAATAATTTTCATTTGCAGGATGACAGCAAATCTAATGGTATTTTTTTTGAATCTTCTTACTGTTTAATGCTAACTAAGCTGATATCCCTATTTGCTCTAAGAAAATTCTCTTGTAAGTTAAAGATCAAAATACCATAGAATTTGATAATATTTTTATATTTTATATAGCTTTTTAACTTCAGAGGCTTATGACGCAAATCCACACAACAAAAACTAGCGAAATCGGTGAAATTGGACAAAAATGAAATGAAAATAGCAACTTATGGCATATATCTTTCATATGGATAGAAAATGGAAATTCATATTAATTAGTTTCATTCTACTAACATAGAATATTACTCTTTTGAAGAAGCAATTACTAACTACCGAAAAGTAACAGCATACAGTGTACGAATAAAAACATTTCTTTTATTGTATATCATAAGCCATAGTTTTATGTAATATAATAATAATTTTTTGAAATAAAATACTGGTAGTTATGAAAAATTGTCTTATGTTGTACGAAAAATTTCTTAGTTGTATACAGGCTTGTTGTACCATTAATTCCTCAATTTATTTACTTCTTTGAAAATTATACTGATAAACAGTTTATTTGAAACCAATTTCTAAATATAGGATTCCCAAAAACTTGTTCATTTTTCCGGATAGCAGGAATATTTTGAATGAGTGTAAGTACATTCTTCCCACAGCGTAGTAAGAATGAACTAAAATACGATGCAATACATAAACTTATTTATAAGAAAATCATGAACTTATCTAGATGAAAAAAATCTTTGGCGCCAAATCATGGTCATTCTTACTATGGGTTAGTTCATTTTTCGTAAACAATAGTAAACTTTTTTTTCGGTGTATATAGCCCCCATATAAACCGATCACCAGATTTGACCTCCGGACCCTCTTGGAAGACCAAAATGTATTTGATTCAGTTGATATTTGGTACGTGGTGTTAATATATGGCCTCAAACACCCATGCAAAAATTGGTCGAAATCGGTCCATAATTATATATAAACCCCATATAAACCGATCCCCAGATTTGACCTCCGGTGCCTTTTGGAGAAGCAAATTTCATGCGATCTGGTTGAAATTTGGTACGTGGTGGTAGTATATGATATTTAACAACCATGCCATAAGTGGTCCATATCAGTCCATATTCATATATAGCCTCCCCCCGATATAAACCGATCCCGAGATTTGGTTTTGGAGCCTCTTGGAGGAACAAATTTCACACGAGTCAGTTGAAATTTGGTACATTGTGCTATCGGTCTATAGTTATATATAGCCTTCAGATAAATCGATCCCCAATCACACAAAAATTGGTCCATATCGAGTTCATAATTGTATATAGCCCCCATATAAGCGACCTCCATATTTCAATTCTGGCTCTCTATGTACCGTGCAAAAGTCCATATCGATTCGTAATTATTAGTAGACTTACCTACACATACCTTTTTTGTCTAATATATACCACGTATGAACTAACTCTCAATTTAGAAAACGATGTTAAGAAGTTTTAAGATACCACATCCCAGGTAATTCGGTTGTGGATGACAATCTTTCGAAGAAGTTTTTACGCAATCCATGGTGGAAGGTACATAAGATTCGGCCTGGCCGAACTTGCGGCCTTATATACTTGTTTGTTTTCAAATACTTTAAAAGAAGAATTAATAAAATGTTTACCATTTTTAAATTACTATTACATTATTAAAATTTTGTCGAAAAAATTGTTAAATCTCTTCAAGAAAAATTGCGAATTTTTGAAAGCAGTAGAGGTCAAACATTCTATATGAATGTATATGTTCTATATGAATGCATATGAATTTATTAAAAATCGTTTGTCATATAAAATATCACAGAATTTTATAATTCACATCCTCAAATCGGTATTCGGATCACAAGTGATGCAAATTCAGTGCGACGTCTGTTAATGGAAATCCGTTCTATGTTAAATTTATCGCTTCTGCGCCAATTTTGCACCACTTTCGTATTCAAAAAGAACATTTTCACAATTGTTTTTCGCAACCCTTTTTTTGTGGGTATCTTTAAATTGAACTATTATTCTAGGAATATCTAAATAAAGCAAATATTGTTGCCATATGTGTAAACATATTCTAATCCAAAGATTATTCCTAGTTTTAGTTATTACAAGAGGCTTCTATGAAAAATCAAAATGCCACTCTTAGCCCCATTGTATGCTAAGTAATTTCGCTTTAAAAATTGTGAAAGCGCAAAACAAAAAAACAGGAGAAGAAGAGAAAATATTTTGTTTACTTATGCGCTTTCCCAATTGCAAGTGTATATGTATGAGCATGGATATGGTCCGATTAACTTTTGTAGTGGCCCACTTCATCAGCAAACACCGCAATCATCATATCAGGCTAACTGGCAGACCAAGCACAAGCGACCACTGATACTTGGCCGTTAACATAGAATGTTTCACAATCTCGTTTCTCGTGTTGTTGGTTCCCTATTTGATTCATGCTGAGTAAGCAGGACATAGCCAAACAAATGCTCATATGCGTGTGTCTGTGTGTGTACCGGCTATGGCACCGCACCGAACAGTCGGTCTCACTTGTGTAAAATGGACATTTTATGTTCGTTTGTTTACTGATGATGGCACTACCTCTTCTACTCTCTTTCAGTTCTTTATTGTTGCAGTGACCTTTTTTGCTTTTGTTTTTGAAGCTCTCTGGTTTATTTTTTTTCGAGTTGTTTTTTTTTTTTTTGTTCCTGTGATTTGCCAGCATAGTTGTACGAGTACAAAAATAAACTTTTTGTAGTTTTCGCTTTCTAAATTGTATACAAGTGTGGTCATTTAATGTCGATTTGTATTCTAGATTGGATGTTTTCCTCTCTGCCCATCTCCGATAACAACCCGAGAGTAACAACATGGCTGATGTTGTAGCTGAATACATGTTGACATGTTGGTTGCGTTTGTATGCGAAAGTTATATGCATACGAGTATATGTGTTGATCCGTATTTGAGCTTGTGTGTGTGTGTGTGCTTAAAAGACTATTGAAAGGGGACTGCATATAATTTGCAATATTGAAACGACTCAGCGATGTATGGTTACATGTACAGTCCATGTATGATTTGTAATCAAGTCTTTCGCGATGTATCTTATACCCAAAACTATAGGCAATCAAAATGAATCTGAAAGTTCGAAGTGAAATCAGTATTAAAGGAATATTCTAACTATAAGGACAAAACGACTTCAATGGAAATTTTATCGACTTTTGGACAAGGAATACAACTTTTTGTCAGAGATATATGTCTTCTAAGCTAAGTAAAATTCACATTTTAACGATTCGTATTTCGAGTAGAAGAAAATATTTTTCAGGCTACTTACCCAGCAAAAAAAGTGTCCTCAAAAAAGTAATTGTAAAATAAGCGCAGAAGCGATAAATTGAATATGGACTTGTCATAGGATGGATGTCCACAATTTCAGCAGCCGTTGCATTGAATTTGCATAACTTCTTAAGGTATGATTCGAATTCAGTGCTTTGGATGTGAACTAAGAAAGTTTGTGAGATTTTGCTAAATAAATTATTTGTATAATTTTTTATGATATTTAATGCATCCTAACTCTGAAACATTTGACATCAAATATTTTTAAAAATTGGCAATTTTTCTAGAATGAATTTTTATTTATATATACATATATTTTTTTTTTTTGACAAAATTTATGGAAAATAATTTGTACAATTTTATTAATCCTTACACTGTTTTTAACCTATTTAAACAAAAACAAGTAAGTAAAGTCTAAAGTCGGGCGGGGCCAACTATATTATACCCTTCACCCCTATGTAGGCCAAAATTTGTGTTACAATCTCAACTACTTCACATTTGCTGGAAGCTATATAAAGGAGACATTTTTTTTACTTCTACAAAATCTCTAGATTTAAAATTTAAATCCATCGAAAATGGATCTAAAATATGTAACAGTCTACCATAACATATTTCCCAAATCTGGTGTACGTATATATGGGAGCTATATATAAACTGAACCGATTTTGACTAAATTTGACATGTATAGTTAGGATAATAATTCTGCTATCTATGCGAAATTTCACGTAAATGGGAGTATAACTTTGGCCCCCTGGTCATATGAGTGCAAATCGGACGGAAGATATATATGGGAGCCATATCTAAATCTGAACCGATTTCAACCAAATTTGGTACAATTACCGATACTACTAAACGTACTCCTTGTGCGAAATTTGAAGCAAATCACGGCAAAACTTTGGCCTCTGTGGTCATATGAGTCTAAATCGGACGAAAGATATATATGGGAGCTATATATAAATCTGAACCGATTTGGCTGTACGGTATTTCAAGAAAATCGGTTGATAAACACGCTAACTAAGACCAAATCGGGGATAAATATATGTGGCAGCTATATCTAAATCTGAACCGATTTTTTCCAAAACCAATAGGGATTGTCTCTGCCACAAGAAACGGCCCTATACCAAATTTGAGGACGATCGGACTTCAATTGCGAGCTGTACTTTGTGTACCATATTACATATACAGACAAATGGACGGACGGACAGACAGACGGACATCGCTAAATCGACTCAGAATTTAATTCTAAGCCGATCGGTATACTAAAAGATGACCACTATTTCTTGGCGTTACATACAAATGCACAAACTTATTATACCCTGTACCACAGTAGTGGTGAAGGGTATAAATATGGGAAACATTCAAATCTGATGCAATTTTAAGGAAACTTCGAAAAAGTTTATTTATGATTTAACGCACGATATATACGTATTAGAAGTTTAGGAAAATTAGAGTCATTTTTACAACTTTTTGACTAAGCAGTGGCGATTTAACAAGGAAAATGTTTGTATTTTGACCATTTTTGTCGAAATCAGAAAAACATATATATGGGAGCTATATCTAAATCTGAACCGATGTCAACCAAATTTGGCACGCATAGCGACAATGCTAATTATACTCCCTGTGTAAAATTTCAACTAAATCGGAGTTAAAAATTGGCCTCTGTGGCCATATGAGTGTAAATCGAGCAAAAGCTATATATGGGAGATATGTCCAAATCTGAACCGATTTCAACCAAATTTGGCACGCATAGTTACAATGCTAATTCTACTCCCTATGCAAAATTTCAACTGAATCGAAGCAAAAAATTGGCCTCTGTGGGCAAATGAGTGTAAATCGAGCGAAAGCTATATATGGGAGCTATATCTAAATCTAAACCGATTTGGTTGATATTTTGCAAGTTTTTCGAGACTTAAAAAATATTCGGATGTACGGAATTTGAGGAAGATCGGTTAATATACACGTCAATTATGACCAGATCGGTGAAAAATATATATGGCAGCTATATCTAAATCTGAACCGATTTTTTCCAAAATCAATTGGGATCGTCATTAAGCCGAAACAGGACCCTATACTAAATTTTAGGACAATCGGACTAAAACTGCGAGCTGTACTTTGCACACAAAAATACACCAACAGCTAGACAGACAGACAGACGGACATCGCTGAATCGACTCAGAATTTAATTCTAAGCCGATCCGTATACTAAAAAGTTGGTCTATGATTACTCCTTTTTGGCGTTACATACAAATGCACAAACTTATTATACCCTGTACCACAGTAGTGGTGAAGGGTATAAAAAAAAGTTAAAATTACCTTTTAAAAAAGATTTAAAAAAACTGAATTAACAGAATTTACTGTATAGTTAAAATAAAGAACATCTTTGGGAGGATATTTTATTTAGCTGTCCCAGCAAATAAAATTGAAAATTGTTCTACAAATTTTTTTCAAAGCACATCCCCGAATCCCCCATCGATTTTTTCCACTTCCGATGCAGCCTTTTGGACAAGTGCACGAACATTTCTTTTAAAGCGCATTCCGGGATCCCCCATCGATTTCTTTCCACTTCCGATTCAGACCTTTTAAACAAGTATTAAAAAGTACGCATTTAGACTATTTTAAGCGAAAATTAAAAAAAATCACAAAAAATAGAAAATCTGTAAAAAATAAAAAAAAATAAAAATAATAATAAAAATTAAATTTCATTCCCGCTGGGATTTGAACCTGTGGAGTTTGACTTTTTCACTTCCATGGAAGTTCTTCTGAGAAGGTTTGGCAAATTATGATAATTTTTCATTTTTTCTTGATTTGTAATGGTAAATATATATTTATACAAAAATAACAAAATAATAATGACGTATAACATAAAAAATAATTTTTTAGAAAAATGTTTGATAAAACAAACTTGCTGCTGGTGAGATTTGAACAAGTGTTCTTTAGTTTTTCATTCATAATAATAAAGAACATCTCAAGGAGTAGTTAGAATGTAATGCCGTGGTGTCATATTAGGTTCATATCACAAACATTTGAATATACGTTTTGATGCATCGTGTTCAATGGCGTTTGTGGCTGAGTGTTGTAAGGGGTCCTGTTATGGTGCAGGTTCAATCCCCCGGTGGAAGCGAAGAAGTTTTTCAGTTGGTAAAAATTAGATAATATAAAAATAAAAGTGTAACAAAAAAATACTGATTAAAACAAATAATGAAATTGAAGAAAAATTTTTGTTTTTTTAAATTTCTTCATCCAAATTAACTTCCAAAGCACAACTTCTAAAGCAATGCAAAAACCCAAAAATGGAGTGCTTTTGTCCTATGACAAGCCCAGGTAAAATTCATTGGAGATGATACAAGTTTGCACTACTTTCGTATCACAAATCGGGGATCCAAACTACTTTTTTGGAAGCTCCTTTTTTGCTGGGGAATAGTGCAGAATGTCTTTTAATTCGATTTTAAAAATTCAGCTATTTAGTCTTAAACAAGTTAAATTGTGGGGAGCAAAATATATTGGACCGCTACACTACAAAAAAAACCTCATTTCTGCTTAACAGCTTAAAAAATAATAATAGTTTCTAATTTAAGAACCCTTTTCTTGGAATCAAAGTTTTTATTTTAAGCCAACCAATATACAAACTTTTCAGTTTTGTTTCATTAGTCTTTTATGTATGCACACGAACTTCTGCTTGTATTCTATGCAGGGTTGTATGTTATTTTCCTGACTCTTTTCAATTTTTGTTGTTGTTGTTTTTTTTTGCAATTTTATGTCCTTTATTTTTTGAAGTAAAAGAGTTCGTTTTTTGTTTTGTTTGAAACACTCATTCATTTGCCCATAATGCTTCTGTGTACACACACACATATATAAACAAACAGGCATATACACAATGTATAACAGATGCACAATGGTTTTGTCCGACTTGTCCTGAATGCTGCTGCAGTAGTTAGTGTTGCTGTATTATTGTCAGTGGTTTGACATATAAAAACGGGTGTAACTTTTTGATTTTTCTTTTTCGTTTTTGGGATTTATCTGTCATGCTGTGGAAATATCTACATATTATTCGTTATATTACACACATACGCACACATTGATACAATGTGCAATATATTTTGATTCCAAAGAAAAAAAAAATCATATATGAATATTTTTATTAATAATTGCTTAGAATAATTTAAATTCGTTATATATACTAAATATGCATATTGAATTTGTTTTTTGTCTTGGCATCTAATGGGTGTGGTTTTCTTTTTATTTAGTTACCAATCTGTTACACTATATTTATATAAATAAATTATCAATTATCAATACCATGCATTGACTAAACTACAAGTGTAGCTTAACCAACAGAAGAAAAGTAATATAATTTTGCAAATTCCGCAAATCTTAATGGGGATTCTCAACGATAGCCTTTGTAGTTGGGTAGAAATGCTCCTAGTTTTAACAGAATATCAAGCTGGATTTCAGAGGAATTATTCAACATGTGACACTTTCTACAACTTAGCAAGAATTGTAACAATAAGTCTGACAGAAAAAAACACATCAGACAGCAAAAAAAAAACAAGGAACCTTATTTTTATGCACTAATAGAAAAAATTACGTTCCACAGTCGTGGACTGACAAAATCAAAACGGAAACGTTCACAAAAAAACAAAACGGAATGTTCACAATTTCGTCCACGGGCGTTGACGATTTCATGCATTCGGTTTTCTTTGGCCATTAAAAATCTTAAAATAATCGTTAGACGTTATTAAGGCCACTCCCTCGGTGGTGCAATGTGCTAAGGCGACTGTTAACGCGTATGGTGCAGAAAACACGGGCTAACGGAAATCTTTTTTAATTTTTTTTATAAAGTCGTAACCATAACGTTTTCAGATCATGAACGCTGGTTGTTGTTTTGACAACGCATGGTGTCATTTTATCGTTGTCAGATTGACACCGCCTGTCCACATGTGTGTTGATTCACTTCCATGAACGAATCGTTTTGAAATTAGCACGTCGTGCATGATTTTTTCTATGAGTGTGGCGAGTCCGAAAGGCGTTCAACATTGAAGTGAAACCACGTAGAGAAGCTTTGAAAAACTCAGAAATGTCATCAGCATTACTGAGAGGGGATACTCCACAGGTGAAAAACTTTTTGGTGTTTGGTCGAAACTGGGTTTGAACCCACGACCCTGTGTGTGCAAGGCAGGCATGGTAACAATTGCACTATGGTAGCGACACATATCATACAAATTTCTTCGACTTATACAAAATATTTACAAGGACACAAAATGTGCGGTACAGAACGGAGAGAGATCTCCGAATACTTCCAAACTGAGTCAAGAGTGAAACAAGGCTTAAATTATAATCCAATATATTTCTTTTTCAGCGTATTAGGTTAGGTTAGGTAGCAGCCCGATGTATCAGGCTCACTTAGACTATTCAGTCCATTGTGATGCCACATTGGTGAACTTCTCTCTTATCACCGAGTGCTGCCCGATTCTATGTTAAGCTCAATGACAAGGGATCTCCGTTTTATAGCCGAGTCCGAACGGCGTTCCACATTGCAGTGAAACCACTTAGAGAAGCTTTGAAACCCTCAGAAATGTCACCAGCATTACTGAGGTGGCATAATCCACCGCTGAAAAACTTTTTGGTGTTCGGTCGAAGCAGGAATCGAACCATCGACCTTGTGTATGCAAGGCGGGCATGCTAACCATTGCACCACGGTGGCTCCCAGCGTATTAGAAATTTGGCATTTTCACAACCCATAAAACCATTTTGTTAATCCGATCTTTAATAAATACAATTTTCCACAACTAAGTCACGAAATCTCAGTTTATTCAAGGGTTATTTCTTTAGCGAAAAATATTTTCTTCATATTAGCGAAAATTTACCTTATTTCAAAGACATGCGATCATAACAAAGTGACAAATACTTTCAAAGATGTGTATACTAAATTTATTTTTCCAAAAATAAAACAAAGAGTATAACTTTTTTGAATGAAATGTCTTATGTTATATTTGTTCTCACTAATGGAGAGATTTGTATGCTAAAGTTTAGAGTATCTAATTTCTTACATTTGGCCAGTATTTTGTTTTTCATTGTTCCTTTCATAGAAAAATTGTAATGACTAATAATTCTGTGTATATAGTTTCTCCACTCGTCCTGTGATTTATTAACGTACTCCTGTTTTTTTTTTTTTTTTTTTGTTTATTGGAAAACTTTCAGTTCTTCAAATTAGCTTTTAGTTAAATTTATAATCTCTGATGATTTCCCATGTTGCATTTGTTTATTTTTTTTCTTGTTTTATTATATACGTCAGAAGCTAAACGAAACAAGTGAAGCAAAATGAAAAAAAAAACAAGCGACCATACCAAACCAAACCAACAATTTTAAAATCCCCCAGAAGAATAAGGAAGCTAGTCATGAACATGGTCTTTAATTTACTTTAAATACCAGGCATAATTTGTTGCTTTCTATACCAATAAACATCAATGAAATTTATTTAAATATGGCTTATGTTTTATTTTCGTGTTGTTGTTGTTGTTATTGAGGCAGCTACTGTGGCATTGTTTAAATTACATTGTGCTCTGTGGCATGGAACAGCAGGCATGGCTGGTAGGAAGGCCAAATGGCTGCCTGGTGTGACGTAAGATTTTTCCATGAAATGCTTGCTGTGAAGGCATTCTAAAATCAGATGTGGTGACGCCAGGGACGCTATGGGGAAAAGTGTAAGGCAAGAAGGAGTCTTCAACGAAACGACAACAACGTAGAGTGACTGACTCCTTGGTGACAGTATCGTGTAATGCTTTACAGCATTACATGTTGACTTATGAGTGATGCTACAAACATAAAGTACAGATATTATTCCCTTAACTAAGATTTGAATTATACACTTCATACACATAAACATGGAACAACACAACACCACACCAAGCGAAGGGACAAACACAGGCTCAGGCATAGGTTTCCATTCAATACCCTGCCAAAAACTGAGAGAAACATTCAAAAACACCGACCAACATCTATTACACCATTCATATAGTCACACACACACTCATTTATACACAATCCATCCAGCCTCTCAGTCGTTGTACATACATACATAGTCCATGCGAGTTATATGCACACTAGGGCGTATGATTGTTAATGTGGCGATGTATTTTATGTGCGTTCGTGTGTGGTCGAATAACAAGAAAATATTTTACAGAAATTCATGGAGGGCTGAATGGTTTGCTGGTTTGCACAATGACAAATTATATTTGCAAGTTAAGATTATATGTTTAACTATGGGTATGGATATGAAATGTAATGTAGAGTGTTTGGGTATAGATTTCCTTTACCCTACTCTCGCTCTATCTCTCTCTCTCTCTCTCCGTATCACACTTTATAACTCATTCGTTAGGTTTGTTGGCTTATGGTTTCTATTTTGTGTGTGTGTGTGTTTATATATTTGTACTATATGCTGAGTATTTACGCTTTTATGCATTAGGATACAATTTGACATTTTGGTATTGTCAAGTAAACAACTTTGTTGGTCTTGTTTCTTTCTGGTTTCCCATTTTTTCTGTTTATTTCTTTCCTTTGTTCGGCCTCTCGGGGGACATTTGTCAGTCAAGAGACAAATTTAATTTTTCCTATGCATACACCCAGCCAAGCATTTTCCTCCCCCCTCCATCAACAATATCAATTGAATAATATCAAATATGTCAGTGGATGTGGTGGCAATGGAAAATGGTTATAAAACAACAATAACTATCACTAACAGTATCGGGCTTTATAATTAAAATTGACAACAAATTATTGTGTGTGACAAATCATTAATAAAATAATAATAAAAAGCACTGTGGTAGTTTTGAGGACCTAACTCAATAAGTTAAAAAGCTATAAGTGCTATTTGGGCTACATTATTTTCCGAAATGTTATAAAAAAAATACAAAAATAAAAACAATCTGTACTGCAGAAAAATTGCCTTAAAATTGCGTAGTTTTTCTTGATTGTTAAAGGAGTTTGTAAGAATACATTTTAGTTACCACCAATATGAAGTATGATTACAGCCTTTACTTGATATGTTACGTGATATTAAAGATTACGCATCCTAAATTTTACGATGCGAAATTTAAAAACATATTAAGGGCAAATTTTTTAAAGAATGTAATTTAAATTAAAATAAAGTTTATAATCTTTGCTTCAAAAATTTCATTAAATTTAGAACACAAATTTTGTAAATCCCTCCGTTAAAGTCCCCTGTCTTTTAATAAAGGCTAATTTTCCTTCTTAAATTATCTAAAATATTGACACTTTAGATTAATACAGAAACGCTTCAAATATAGGCTAAGATTTATTTTGAGGATTTAGCATCTTTGGTTTAAAGATTTTTTGGTTTTAAGAAAATGTTTTTTACTTTGAAGTATCCGTTATAATTTAGATTTTAAACTGACATTTGTTTGTACGTAAGTACCTTTATTTATAAACCACGAAAAGAGAATGAAAATTTGATAAATTTGATCTGTATCCTAATTTTAATTTTATTGGTCCTAGATTTAAAGCCAGATAGGTCGCTAAAAATGTCTTTATGTCAAGGAAGCCGCATCTTTGGCTCGGAATCAATACAAAAATCCTTAAAGGAAGGCCAAAATCTTTGGATCCAAGTAAACTTTTTTTTTTTTGAGTGTAGGTATAGTGGCAGCCCGATATTTCGGGGTCACTTAGACTATTCAGTCCGTTGTGATACCACAATGGTGAACTTCTCTCTTATCACTGAGTGCTGCCCGATTCTATGTTAAGTTCAATGACAAGGGACCTCCTTTTTATAGCCGAGTCCGAACGGCGTTCCACATTGCAGTGAAATCACTTAGAGAAGCTTTGAAACACTCAGATATGTCACCAGCATTACTGAAGTGGGATAATCCACAGCTGAAAAACTTTTTGGTGGTTGGTCGAAGCCGGGTTCGAACCCGCGACTTTGTGTATGCAAGGCGGACATGCTAACCAGTGGACTACGGTGGCTCCATATGGTGGTGGACCATATGGAGTTTATGTTAGATTAAAAAAGGAGGATAAGTACACACAGAGAACAGATTGGTTGCGGCAATCGAATTTGTAGCCAACCTCCTTTCGGCAGTTGTAGCAACTACCAGTTGGCAGTTGTGCCACCCGACTGATTCGGTCGACACAACCAATATCTCATATGGTGTTGGTTGGGTCCGCCCAACTTTGATAGTACTAATGACCGAATTAAAACCAATTTCGTCCCAGTATATAATAAATCTAAAAACAAAGTAGGTGACATCGAAAGATGAAAATTGCACTAAATCAACTCATGTACCCTCCGCTATGAATTGGCGAAATCATCCTATACGGCAAGAAATCTTTACTAAAAATAAAATAAAAATTGATTAATAAATGCAATGGTATATGTTCGGCCGGGCCTTATCTTAATGGTAAAGATCGGATACTAGCAGATTGCAAATAATTACATAAACATAAATTCACAATTCGCCAAATGTCTGGGAGAGGTCCAGCCCATTTGTAAAATTGTAAAAATATCTCAAATATACCTACACATCTAATTATAAATCATAAATGTTTTCGGTAACCTCATCAACCTCCACGATTATTTTTGATACACGCTAGATATTAAGATTGTTGAGTTATTTTGAGTCCTCTAAAAAAATTTATTTGCAATACAAACGATTGTTTTGAATTTTTTGTCCCGAGAAAACATTTCTTATACCATTCATGCTGTACTGTGATCCCATTCATGACGAAGAGATGATAAAATTCTTTATTGTTAATAAATTCTTAATAAAAAATAAAATTCTTTATTCTTCTTCCAAGAAAAAGTGACATTTTATAAATATTTTAAATGTTATTCGGCTATGAATAATATATGACAATAGTGGTTACTAAATGATAGTTAAAAATTTTCCTTACGGATGGTCGTATCAACCAATACGAATCAAAATTATTACAAGGAGGTAAATTTGGTTACTGCAACCATTTATGCTGTGGCACAACAGAAAAACGGTTACAGGTATGAATAAATATGTGTAAATACAGAAAATTGGTATAAACAACTAATATTTATTTCTAAATATAGAATGTTCATAAGAACAACCGAATTCCAACCATTCTCTTCTCTGTGTGTAGTACTAAATATAAGCATCTTTGGTTCTTGGCCGGTTTATTCAGAAGAGTCTATTAAAATTGTGAAACGATATAAACCAATTTTAGCGTGGTAATTAGAGGCACAAATTTCAACCGGATTAGATGAATATTACTCCTTCAAGAAGCCTCGGAGATCAAATATGGGGATCGGTTTAAATGGGGGCTATATATAATTACAAGAACCAAATTTGGCATGGTTGTTAGGCATATACTAATTTCGCGTACCAAATTTCAACAGGAACGGTTGAAATTTTCAAGTGAAATATTGTGGTCGGTTTATATGGGGATGTGATCCATTGGCAATACCATCCAACCTACATCGATAACTACTTTTCTAAAGTTTCAAGTCGATAGCTTATTTCGGATAGCGTGAGTTCCACGGAAGGACGGACGGACATCGCTAGATCGACTCATAATTTCACCACAACCCAGAATCTATATAGTTTATGGGGTTTGGGACCATTATTTCGATGTCTTACAAACGAAATGACAAAGTATATTCTCCAACTTAAGTTTTCGATTTGCGCTTATATGATAACTTTGTTGGATACTGTTGAATTCAGTATTTCTATTAGAAGTACATTCGAGAACCTCCCAATGCACTCACGCACCCATCTTTCTTACCAACTCATTTATAGAGACACTTACTCCCACACATACCCACACACACACACCCCATAGTAAATTTCATTATGATTTGAACTGGTGCTGAGTCAAGTTGAGTTGGAAATGTTTGTAAGATATGAGTCTCAATGGTTGATGCCGTAAATACGAGGTTGTTCCAATGACATTTAGTAGCAGTAGCAGTCATTGCTGTCACATCTATTTACACAGTTATCTGCTGCTGTTGAATATATGGAAGAGAAGTACCCATTCAAATACTCAACAACATTGTTTCGGGCCGAAAATCTATGTTTTGCATATGGCCATGTTGTTAGGGGCAATGTGCATAGTTGCTATTGTTATGGTAGTAGTTGGTGGTGATGGGTAATGGTGTGCGGTTGATGTCAATGCTTTCTAAATTTACAAGTGCGATACTGATTAGACTATGAAAGAATCTCACATTATCTGAAGGCCTTTGATGGTGAATTTTGGAGAATTGATTTAGAGGAAATATGCGTTCAAAAAACAAAGTCAGTTGTTAAAGTGATGCTAAAATTAACTGATATTTATTACAAGAAAAAAATATTTTGTTTTAGTTTATTTTTAAAATTTTATAAGAAATTTTCCCCAATTTCTTTTTCCAATTTTTTTAAAAATTCTATGAACTCAATGCCTATACAATTTTAAGGACATACAAATTAGTTCATTGCCAACTAAAACCGAAGAAGTTTTTCGTACACTTCTCAAAAATATTAAGAATGAACTACAGCTCGGTTGAAATGGTAATGATCGGGCGCTTAAAAATTTTTTATTTTTGTAGAAGGATGCATTACGTAAATCGTAACTAAAAATCCAAAAATTTCAACAAATTTTAGTTACACTGAAAAAAATATTGTCCTAATATGGGAGATTATGCAACTTAAATTTTAGGAATCGAAATTTACCCAAAGTTAAGGACAAAATTCTTTAAAATAATGACATTTTAATTAAATGAAAGTTTATAATCCTTGCTTCAAAAATTTTTTTTCATTTAATTTAGGACACAAATCTTGAAATTTTCCGTCTCTCTGCTGAAGTTGTAGATCTTTGAAGTAAGGCAAATTTTCCTTAAAATAAAGAAAAACATTTTTAATTTAAAGAAATCGTCTTTAACTCAACTGACATATTGTATTTTTAAATTTAAGATAAAATCGCTTCAAATATAGGCTAAGGCTTATTTTAAGGATTTGCATCTTTGGTTTAAAGTTTTTTTTAACATCAAGAAAACTGTTTTTACTTTGAATTACCTGTCATAATTTGGATTTTAAATTGGAATTGGAATACCTTTATTAATATATCGCAAAAAGAGGATAAAATTCGATGAATAAGATCTGTACCTAATTTTATTTTTATTAATCCTAGATTTAAAGCCAGGGAGTTCCGTCAAAGATGTCTTTATTTTAAAGAAGCCGCATCTTTGGCTCGGAATCAATACCAAAATCCTTAAGGGAAGGTCAAAATCTTTGGATCCAAGTAAACTTTTTTTTTGAGTGTAGTTTAATCATCCTCAAATTTTGGAATACAATTTCGCACGACAATTTTCAACAAATTTTAGTTAGTTTAATCATCCTCAAATTTTGGAATACAATTTTCGCACGATATAGTTAATTTTTTCCCATAACATAGTTTTGTCTTTTTCGGTGCCCGTTTCCAAAGATTTTTTCTATAAACTAACGATTTTGGTATTGATTCCGAGCTAAAGAAGTGATGAATTGAAGTAAGGATACTTTTAGGATAGAAATCTCTTTTAGCTTTAAGTTTAGCGTGCTTGATTCTTGGTAAAAATTTTAAATCTTCGTTTTTTCTGGAATTATGAAATATTTAAAGTAAAAATAGTCTTTAAAATAAAGTGTTGAACAACATCTCCTATTTTTAAATGCTTTTTTGCTTTATTGTCAAGATGCAATAAAACAACAAATTTAAAGTCAATTTTATTAATTTTGAAGAATTTTACACAATTATTAAAGACAAGTTGACCTTAGTCAAACAAAATTTTCTTTAGTTTTAAGTCTAAACCCTTGAGCATAAGGACAAAAGGGCATTATAGAATTGTTTATCGTCTTTTGGGCAAGGAAAAAACTTTAGATCAGAGAAATGCATTTTCTATACGTAAATCTATTCGTATTTTAAGGACATGAAATCTTTGGCCTCATGACAATTAATTAGAGACAAATTTCTTGATAACAATGTAATTTTAATTAAAAGAGTTGATAAAATTAGTTTGAATTTTTTCGTTAAATTTATCGTTACGAGTATATTAAATAAAAAAGAAGACCCAGTATAAAAGAGTAAGCAACCTAAATTTTAGAACGCAATTTGCCCAAAACGAAAGACAAACTTATTTTATAGAAATAAATTTGGATGAAAAGAAATTTTACAAAAAAATATCTTTTTTTATTTAATTGAAGACAAGAATCTTTAAAATTTACATCTCTCTGTAAAAAATGCATGTCTTTGAAATAAGACAAAATATCCATAAAGTAAAGAAATACATTTTAGATTCATAGAAATAATTCTACGGAAAATGGTTCACGGTCGGTACAGGATTACTCTCTGGTACACGGTCGATACAGAACTATTATCTGGTGTCTACTAAGGCCCTTAAATATTATCTCCCATTTCCAAAATACTACTCCAGATAAAAGCAACAACATTAACTGCAACAATGATTCAAAGTACGTTGAAAAGTGTAAATATTATGATTGTTATTGCTTATCCGAGAAGTTTTCGAAACTAGCATTGTTTTATGACATCAAAAACTGCACTCACACACTCATGCATACACACCCACACACATGTAACATTTGATCACAAAAAAACAAGTGCTGTCATAGTTTCATTGTTATTAAGGACACACTTTATGACATTGGTGCTACTGATTTCACACACACACACATATACACAACCGTACGTATCAACCACATCCCTACATCTATACAAACACTTGGATATTGTCGTGTTGATGGTGAGTGATGTTTTGATTTTGCTGTTGTGGCTTTCATTCCGTTTTTTTGTTGTTGTTTTTTTGCCGCTCGTACTTGTTTTGTGAAAATTGCAATGCAATCAGAAACAGTCGGCGGTTTAATATGGAATTACACAGAAAAAAAACATCATGCTATTTTCAGTTAAAAAATTGATTAAAGATCAAAATGTAATCAATAAAATCTATTTTTTATGATTTTTTTGAATATTTAATTATCCCAATTAACATTTTAATTAAAAAGAAATATTTTCAATTAAAAACTGTGTTCGAATCTAATTCGTTTCTAGCCCACAGAAAAATTGTGCAAATTACCATTAACAACGGGCATATCATAAAACTGATACCTGTGCTTTAGTTTTGTCGCAATTTTAAATTTAATATCTTTACATTAAAATCGCTATGGATCACGATTGCTATCGTTGGTAGAATTCTACCAAATATGGTAGATAATTTACTGTTTGGTAGACTGTTAGAATTTTTGATGGTTTGGTAGATTTTGCAAAATAGTCCTCTCCATTTAAGAGATACTTCACGAATTTTCTATAGAAATAAAAGTTTTTGTTTTTTTGTATTTCAGCTTAAAACCATACATTGACTAAACTACAAGTGTAGCTTAACCAACAGATGAAAAGAATGTTTGTCAAATTTATTTGGGCAAAGCCCTATAGACTGCAAGATGGTTGGATGGGCGCACGTTTCGGAATTACCACATTCCTCATCAGCATCCTCTACTTGCAGCGAAACTATAAACCAATTATCAGAATAAATTCAGGCAGTCCATTAAACCCAACAATGAACCACACTTGAACCTTCCGAAAAAAGGTTTTGTATGATATCCGGCTTATGCCGAAATAAATTCGAAACAAACATATCTCTTTTCCTATGCCACTGTCAAATCTTCGATTTGAGTAGTAAACTTCCGTCTATTTCCAAAATTCAGCGATTCAGAAGAGACATGACTACGATAAAAGAGGAAATCTCTAGAATTGCAGAAAAACATCTTATCCACCTACAGAACCATACAAATCGCGAAACCCGTAATTTACTCCAAACTTCCAATCAACCTAGAAGATTGCGCCGCTTCAAACCACATAATTTATTAACTCGCTTTATTTACCTTTGTGTATTTATTTACTTTTTGAAGATAATTTCATTTAAATGTTGACCGCGGCTGCGTCTTAGGTGGTCCATTCGGAAAGTCCAATTTTGGGCAACTTTTTCGAGCATTTCGGCCGGAATAGCCCGAATTTCTTCGGAAATGTTGTCTTCCAAAGCTGGAATAGTTGCTGGCTTATTTCTGTAGACTTTAGACTTGACGTAGCCCCACAAAAAATAGTCTAAAGGCGTCAAATCGCATGATCTTGGTGGCCAACTTACCGGTCCATTTCTTGAGATGAATTGTTCTCCGAAGTTTTCCCTCAAAATGGCCATAGAATCGCGAGCTGTGTGGCATGTAGCGCCATCTTGTTGAAACCACATGTCAACCAAGTTCAGTTCTTCCATTTTTGGCAACAAAAAGTTTGTTAGCATCGAACGATAGCGATCGCCATTCACCGTAACGTTGCGTCCAACAGCATCTTTGAAAAAATACGGTCCAATGATTCCACCAGCGTACAAACCACACCAAACAGTGCATTTTTCGGGATGCATGGGCAGTTCTTGAACGGCTTCTGGTTGCTCTTCACTCCAAATGCGGCAATTTTGCTTATTTACGTAGCCATTCAACCAGAAACGAGCCTCATCGCTGAACAAAATTTGTCGATAAAAAAGCGGATTTTCTGCCAACTTTTCTAGGGCCCATTCAATGATTTGCAAGCGTTGCTCGTTAGTAAGTCTATTCATGATGAAATGTCAAAGCATACTGAGCATCTTTCTCTTTGACACCATGTGTGAAATCCCACGTGATCTGTCAAATACTAATGCATGAAAATCCTAACCTCAAAAGAATCACCCTTTATATGAAAGCCTCAATTCAAAATAAAAATTTTACAACAATAATTGTCCGAGTTTAGTCTTAGGGTATTTTAATTTCTATAAGTCTATTGATTATTAATAAATAAACTACTGATTAGTCACTTCTTCATAATAGAGATTAGTTGGAGTATAAGTTAAGTTAAAATAAAAATTTTACAACAATAATTGTCCTAGATTAGTCTTAAATAGGATATTTTAATTTCTATAAGTCTACTGGTTAGTCACTTCTTCATAATAGAGACTAGTTGTAGTATAAGTTAAGCAATACATTTAGTAAATAAAAAAAGTTTAGTAGATTTTTTGTAAAATTTTGTCCAAATTTTGAAAGATTATTTTTGGCTCGAGTGGCAACCGTGATTGGATCTACACAGTTACTGAAATACAGTGAAACCTCTCAAACGTGAACACTTTGGATAGCGAACACCTCTCAAAAGTAAACAATTTTTTTGAAACGTTTGCTATATTATAACATTGAAATTAGCCCCTCATAGCTGAACACCTCCCAAATGTAGAAAAATTAAGGTGACCGTCGGTATTTAGCTCTGAACGGTTATACTGTACAATTATTAGAATAATCCATTGTCCAATATATTGAAAAGGTTTTTTTGCTGCGGTTCAAATGAAGCAGGTTTCTAGGAGATTGTCCCAGACTAGTCTAGGAGCAATGGGTAGCATGCCCCGGTTTGGTTCAATCCCAGTCTCGACCATTTTTTAATTAAATTTTGATACAAATTTAATACAAGACACATCAATGTATAAGTACAATGGGAAAATTCTAATCATATACCCTATTATAAAATTGTTAGAAATTTTCATATAAAGAATAATTTTTAAAATATTAATTTTAAATTTTTAATTAAAAAAGTGTTGAAGAAATCAATTAATTTCTTAAAAAAATATATATTTTCGTTATTGAATCAGAAAGTATTTTTTTCTGTGTATGCATGGTTAGTAGAATACAATAAAAACATCAAAACATACATCCTTGCATTAATGGCTCTAATTTCTAGCGCAAATGTTTTACAGTTTTTACATAGCTATTTAGTTTTGAACATTAAAACAAAAAACAGATTTAATAGATTTTATTAGCCATTCCAATATATAGTTTATATCAAGGATAAGTTAAAAATAAATAAACAGATAAATGAATATGCTTTATTGGGTGAAGCATTATGTTAATGCTTTTTTATACATGGCTGGGTTTCGAAATTGGCCGAACTAATATTAGGGTAGCTGTTGTATGTTATGTAGTTCTTAAAATACTAAATTCAAATTTAGCTCCCAAGTTTACTTCGGTTAGCTTTTGTTAGACAATAGAATTCGAGCTATAAGAATTTACAATTATTTCTATCATATGGGTAATTTTTGTAGGAACATCTTTTGGTTCAGTCAGTGTCTTTCTACGATAATGAAAGATGTGAACTGCGACAAGTCAACATAAGTCAAGGAATCAAATCAAAAAAAAATCAAAATTTGCAAAAATATACATTTTTAAAATAAAAGTAAATAAAGCATAAAACTCTACATTTGGAGATGACATAATATTGAGTTTACCACAGAGTCTTTAAAGCACTCATCGCGCCGAGAAAAAGTCTTTACAAAGTCTTTACAATCTCAAAAAATGTTTCCGTAATTATACATTTTTATCTTAACTATCAATTCATCCATACCGGTGAATACACCGAAAAAAGTAAACTGTTTTATTGGAAGAATGAACTAAGTCGTGCGAACAATTGAATTAAATTGTACTCCAATTTTAAGATTTCCACAACGCGTTGTTAAAACCAGGAAAAAGTTTGTTGTACTTTTCGCGTGTAGCGTGGTCATATGAGTGTAAATCGGGCGAAAGCTATATGTGGGAGCTATATCTAAATCTGAACCGATTTCAATAAAATTTGACACACTTGACTATACTACTAATTGTACTCCTAGTGCAAAATTTCAAACAAATTGTTGTAAAACTCTGGCTTCTGGGACCGTATTAGTCCATATCGGACGAAAGATGTATATGGGAGCTATAGCTAAATCTGAACCGATTTCAATAAAATTTGGCACACTTGACTATAGTACTAATTGTTCTTCTTGTGCCAAATATTTAGCAAATTAGGGTACAACTCTGGCTTCTGGGGCCATATAAGTCCATATCAGGTGAAATATATATATGGGAGCTATATCTAAATCTGAACCGATTTCTTCCAAAATCAATAGGGTCCTATTCTGAGCCAAAACACATACTTTTGCCAAATTTCAAGTCGATTGGACTAAAACTGCGACCTAAACTTTGATTACAAAAATGTGTTCACGGACAGACGGACATGGCTATATCGACTCAGGAGCCCACCCTGAGCATTTTTGCCAAAGACACCATGTGTCTATCTCGTCTCCTTCTGGGTGTTGCAAACATATGCACTAACTTATAATACCCTGTTCCACAGTGTGGCGCAGGGTATAATTACCAATATGATAAAAATGGTTGATCCATCCAAATTCGTCCGATCAGCCCAACATGGCAACGCTAATGGCGTCTAATTATCGTACATTGGCCTCTGATTGGCAATTTTTCATATTTGTTCATTTTTTTATTATATATTCTTTTGTTTATTTATTTTATTTTTTATTTACGAGTACATGTTTAACTTGGTCATTTTTTGTTTTACCCTATTTTTTACACCATTCAATTTTATTTCTAATATTGTAATTTTTATATCAATTTAACTTGAATTGTATTTTTTTTTTGTTTAAATTAACTACTACTTATTTTATATATATTTTAAAAATTTTTTTTCTTTTCCACTTTTATATTTGTTAAACTTTTTCTTCATGTAAATTTGGATTCACAATATCAAATGTAAATTTATCAAAACTTTTACTCTTAGGTATTATAATGTTAATATTTTATATTAAATGGATAACTGTAACCTGTTGTACATGTCATAAATAAAATAATCAATAATTAACATAAATAAATGGGTCCTTATCGGTATAGACTCCGACCGATTAACAAAGAGAGTGGCTAATATAGGTCCATTTTTATCAAAGTTAGTTAGAACTTTAATCGCAATCCAAGGCGGAGGGTACATAAGTTTCGGTGCGGAACTTTAGGTTGTGTATAAAGGGTGATTTGTTAAGAGCTTGATAACTTTTTTTTAAAAAAAAACGCATAAAATTTGCAAAATCTCATCGGTTCTTTATTTGAAACGTTAGATTGGTCCATGACATTTACTTTTTGAAGATAATTTCATTTAAATGTTGACCGCGGCTGCGTCTTAGGTAGTCCATTCGGAAAGTCCAATTTTGGGCAACTTTTTCGAGCATTTCGGCCGGAATAGCCCGAATTTCTTCGGAAATGTTGTCTTCCAAAGCTGGAATAGTTGCTGGCTTATTTCTGTAGACTTTAGACTTGACGTAGCCCCACAAAAAAATAGTCTAAAGGCGTCAAATCGCATGATCTTGGTGGCCAACTTACCGGTCCATTTCTTGAGATGAATTGTTCTCCGAAGTTTTCCCTCAAAATGGCCATAGAATCGCGAGCTGTGTGGCATGTAGCGCCATCTTGTTGAAACCACATGTCAACCAAGTTCAGTTCTTCCATTTTTGGCAACAAAAAGTTTGTTAGCATCGAACGATAGCGATCGCCATTCACCGTAACGTTGCGTCCAACAGCATCTTTGAAAAAATACGGTCCAATGATTCCACCAGCGTACAAACCACACCAAACAGTGCATTTTTCGGGATGCATGGGCAGTTCTTGAACGGCTTCTGGTTGCTCTTCACTCCAAATGCGGCAATTTTGCTTATTTACGTAGCCATTCAACCAGAAATGAGCCTCATCGCTGAACAAAATTTGTCGATAAAAAAGCGGATTTTCTGCCAACTTTTCTAGGGCCCATTCACTGAAAATTCGACGTTGTGGCAGATCGTAAGTCTATTCATGATGAAATGTCAAAGCATACTGAGCATCTTCCTCTTTGACACCATGTCTGAAATCCCACGTGATCTGTCAAATACTAATGCATGAAAATCCTAACCTCAAAAGAATCACCCTTTATTTGTTTTCTTTATTTTAGTCCGTGTTTAAGTTAAAGTTTTAGACCGATTTGTTTCAGACTTGCTTAGACTATTCAGTCCATTGTGATAAGTTCGTGTTTGCTTTTATGAACATTTTCTAAATAGTAGTTAAAAATCCAAAAATTTCAGTAAATTGTCGTTAGGTTTACAAAGCATTATGGATATCTTAAAAAAAAATAATAATAATCTATTTGAAATGTATAGTCCTAAAAACAAAATTCTCTAGAATTTTTGCTGTAATGGTCAGCTAACAATTAAGGTTATATTCGTATATCCTTCTTATTATTTAATTAGTTTCTTTTCGAAACCCAGAACTCTATTAGTTCCTTCCGTTCGCCTTGAGGACTAACTATCATCCATACCCAAACCACCTATCTACATTCACATTCATGATGTAGACAATGTTTATTGTGGGTGTTTTTAGTTATAATTTGTGCACTGTTGTTGTAGTTGCTGCTGTTCTTTAGTGGATGAAAGTGATGCGTGCCCCTGTAAAATGTGAATAATTAAATATCCTTGGTACATGATGTTGGTATATGGTTGCTAACAACCATACCAAAATTGGTCCAATCACACAAAAATTGGTCCATATCGGTTCATAATCATGGTTGCCACTAGAACCAAAAATAATCTACCAACATTTTATTTCTATAGAAATTTTATTTCTATAGAAAATTTTGTCAAAATTTTATTTCTATAGAAAATTTTGTCAAAATTTTATTTCTATAGAAAATTTTGTCAAAATTTTATTTCTATAGAAAATTTTGTCAAACTTTTATTTCTATAGAAAATTTTGTCAAAATTTTATTTCTAGAGAAAATTTTGTTAATATTTTATTCGGTTCATAATAAAATTTTCATCATTGTCAAAATTTTATTTCTATAGAAAATTTTGTCAACATTTTATTTGTATAGAAAATTTTGTTCAAATTTTATTCGGTTCATAATCATGGTTGCCACTCGAGCCAAAAATAATCTACCAAGATTTTATTTCTATAGAAAATTTTGTCAAAATTTTATTTCTATAGAAAATTTTGTCAAAATTTTATTTCTAGAGAAAATTTTGTTAAAATTTTATTCGGTTCATAATAAAATTTTCATCATTGTCAAAATTTTATTTCTATAGAAAATTTTGTCAAAATTTTATTTCTATAGAAAATTTTGTCAAAATTTTATTTCTATAGAAAATTTTGTCAAAATTTTATTTCTATAGAAAATTTTGTCAAAATTTTATTTCTAGAGAAAATTTTGTCAAAATTTTATTTCTATAGAAAATTTTGTCAAAATTTTATTTCTAGAGAAAATTTTGTTAATATTTTATTCGGTTCATAATAAAATTTTCATCATTGTCAAAATTTTATTTCTATAGAAAATTTTGTCAACATTTTATTTGTATAGAAAATTTTGTTCAAATTTTATTCGGTTCATAATCATGGTTGCCACTCGAGCCAAAAATAATCTACCAAGATTTTATTTCTATAGAAAATTTTGTCAAAATTTTATTTCTATAAAAAATTTTGTCAAAATTTTATTTCTAGAGAAAATTTTGTTAAAATTTTATTCGGTTCATAATAAAATTTTCATCATTGTCAAAATTTTATTTCTATAGAAAATTTTGTCAAAATTTTATTTCTATAGAAAATTTGGTTCAAATTTTATTCGGTTCATAATCATGGTTGCCACTCGAGCCAAAAATAATCTACCAAGATTTTATTTCTATAGAAAATTTTGTCAAAAGTTTATTTCTATAGAAAATTTTGTTAAAATTTTATTTCTGTAGAAATTTTTGTCAAAATTTTCTTTCTATAGAAAATTTTGTCAAAATTTTTATTTCTACAGAAAATTGTGTGAAAATTTTATTTCTATAGAAAATTTTGTTAAAATTTTATTTCTTTAGAAAATTTTGTCAAAATTTTATGTCTACTTTGTCAAACTGAATTATATACGTATTGGATCGATCTTTTTTGATTTAATATATACCACGTATGGACTTACATACAATTTAGAAGATGGTGTTAGGAGGTTTTAAGATACCTTGCCATCGGCAAGCGTTACCGCAACTTAAGTAATTCGATTGTGGATGGCAGTGTTTAGATGAAGTTTCTACGCAATCCATGGTGGAGGGTACATAAGCTTCGGCCTGGCCGAACTTACGGCCGTATATACTTGTTTTTGTTTAAATTAACTACTACTTATTTTATATATATTTTTTAAAATTTTTTTTCTTTTCCATTTTTATATATGTTAAACTTTTTCTTCATGTAAATTTGGATTCACAATATCAAATGTAAATTTATCAAAACTTTTACTCTTAGGTATTATAATGTTAATATTTTATATTAAATGGATAACTGTAACCTGTTGTACATGTCATAAATAAAATAATCAATAATTAACATAAATAAACGGGTCCTTATCGGTATAGACTCCGACCGATTAACAAAGAGAGTGGCTAATATAGGTCCATTTTTAACAAAGTTAGTTATAACTTTAAAAGCAATCCAAGGCGGAGGGTACATAAGTTTCGATGCGGAACTTTAGGTTGTGTATATTTGTTTTCTTTATTTTAGTCCGTGTTTTAGTTAAAGTTTTAGCCCGATTTGATTCAGGCTTACTTCGACTATTCAGTCCATTGTGATAAGTTCATTTTCTAAATAGTATTTAAAAATCCAAAAATGTCAGTAAATTATCGTTAGGTTTACAAATCATTATGGATATCTTAAAAAAAATTAATAATCTATTTGAAATATATAGTCCTAAAAACAAAATCCTCTGGAATTTTTGCTGTAATGGTCAGCTAAAAATTAAGGTTATATTCGTATATCCTTCTTATTATTTAATTAGTTTCTTTTGTTACTCCTTTTCGAAACCCAGAACTCTATTAGTCCCTTCCGTTCGTCTTGAGGACTAACTATCATCCATACCCAAACCACCTATCTACATTCACATTCATGATGTAGACAATGTTTATTGTGGGTGTTTTTAGTTATAATTTGTGCACTGTTGTTGTTGTTGCTGCTGTTCTTTAGTGGATGAAAGTGATGCGTGCCCCTGTAAAATGTGAATAATTAAATATCCTTGGCAACCTGCAATTTTCTTTCACCAGACCATGATGTCTGTTGATATACTAGGAACAATCATCACATATACACCTATACTCACACACACACACATATATATTCATAAAAACACAAAAGTTTTTACTCACATGTCACTACATATACTTTGGTGGCTTCGTTTAGCTCATGTTTTGTATGCAGTGAGAGATACGAATGTATATTACGTGGGTATGTGTAATTCATTTAATGCAGAATCATGATCTACAGATTATGTAGATAAGAGGAGAGCCGAGGGATAAGACTCACCGATACAGTGATATTAGGTGAATCATCACACAACAACATGCCCACCAACTAACTAAATGACTAACAGACTTGACTGACTAAACGAACTGACTGACATTTTGGGTTGGTCTACCATATTGTTGGAGGGGAGCACTGAGGCTATACTGAATGGGTCCCCAATTGCAAGATAGTGGGTGTAATTTTGGCAATGGCAATGATGGTGGTGGTTAGATAACTAGCACTGCGACTACACTCCGCCTATGTTGAAATATTTCATTTAAATGAAATTACTGTTTTGAGAGTAATTAGCAAAAATTATTGCCTGTACGTGTTTCAAAACTCAAAAATTTCCACAACACACAACATACGCATCACATGCCTTGTGAACTAATGAACCCTGAAAGGAGGTGCGTGTATGAGTATATAAGTGGACATGTACGATTGCATGTTTGAATGCTACACAAAGCTAATATGTATTAGGGCTACACACACACAAATACATACATTCGTCGAGTACATTATATCATGGCTAATGATAATGAAAAGAATTAAATTTCCATTCCATTGGTAATGAGCAATAATAAAAATGATTCAAATCAGATTGAACAACAATCCTACAAACCATTCGCCATTGTATAAAACGCTGTTATGTACACTAAAAAAAACTTGTAGTTAAATACAAAGATTTTTATCTTATTAATGTCTTAAATTTAAAGAAAATTATATTTAAAGCAAACATTATAAACTTTTTTTAAATTAAAAATTCTATATTTGAAAGAAATTTGCCCTTACAATTGGGTTCGGTTTTCTATTTCTTCATATTAGGTCATTATTTTTTTTTTTCAGTGTACCCCAAGCCATATAGTTGAGAGTATTATTTTCCAATTATGGGTTTGTGTATGTGTGTGTGTTGTGAATGGTGTACGCTTTAAATCAATGTTCTATGGGGATTAATTATATTAGGAAATATGGAAAACCTGACATTTTAAAAGTTCAATTAAAAACGCCATAGAACATTTATATATATTTTCTAGTCGAAGTATTCGCTCTATATGCTGTGTAGGAGGTTTATTATAGCAGATGCCTACGGTGGGGAAGGAAAATGAAGGTTATGTATGATTTTGAAAATTATTCAATTAGGACTGTTAGTTTTCTAAATGTTTATGAGTTGAGTTTATTTTTGAATTTATGATATCAATTAGTACAAGAAAATTTTTAGTATTCCGCTGGTGTCAGCTATTAAAATCTAGCATCGAGATTATAGAGAACAAATAGAATGTTTCGCTATTTTTCAAAAACGTGACAATTTAATTAAACAGTGGACTAATTATAATCGTACATAAACTTAAAAAAAAAACAAGTAAGTAAAGTCTAAAGTCGGGCGGAGCCGACTATATAATACCCTTCACTACTTTGTAAGTCCACATTTTCGATACCATATGAAATCCGTTCATGTGTTGGATGCTATATGAATCCATACACATATATTCTGTATATCTGAGCAGATCTGTACAGAGTACTGCAATACTTATAGATTTTACATTTAAGTCGGCTAATGCGCTGAGGTGGAATACAATGTTAGTAAAAAAAATATAGGAAACATTTAAATTTGAACCAATTTTGAGGCAACTTCGCAAAAGTGTATTTATGATTTATCGGTCGATAGATGTGTAATAGAGTAATAGGAAAATTTGAGTCACTTCGATAAGTTTTCGACTTAGCAGTGGCGATTTGATAAGGAAAATGTAGGTATTTCGGCCAGTTTTGCCTAATTAGGAAAAACATATATATGGAATCTATATCGAAATCTGAACCGATTGCAATCAAATTTCACATGCATAGTTACTATGTTGAATGTACTCCCTGTGCAAAATTTCACGTAAATCGGATAACAACATTGACCTCTGTGGTCATATGACCGATAATCGGGCGAAAGATATATATGGGAGCTATATCAAAATCTGAACCGATTTCAACCAAAATATACACGCATATGCAGAACCTTAATTCTACTGCCTGTGCAAAGTTTCAAATTCAATTCTACTCCCTCTGCAAAATTTCACGTAAATCAGAGTAGCACTTTTGCCTCTGTGGGCATATTAGTCCAAATCGGGCGAATGATATATATGGGAGCTATATCTAAATCTGAACCGACTTTAACTAAATTTTGCACAATTAACGATACTATAAAACGTACTCCTTGTGCAAAATTTCAAGCAACTCAGGACAAAACTCTGGCTTTTGAGGCCATATAAATCCAAATCGGACGAAAGATATATATGGGAGGTATATCTAAATCGGAACCAATTTTAACCAAATTAAGCACACTTAACGATACTATTAAACGTACTTGTTGTGCAAAATTTGAAGCAAATCAGGGCAAAACTCTGGCTTTTGGGGCCATATAAGTCCAAATCGGTCGAAAGATATACATGGGAGCTATATCTAAATCCCAACCGATTTCAACTAAATTTGGCACAATTAAAGATACTATTAAACGTACTCCTTGTACAAAATTTTAATCAAATCAGGCCAAAACTCTGGCTTTTGAAGCCATACAAGTCAAAATCGGACGAAAGATATATAGGGGAGCTATATCTAAATCTGAACCGATTTCAACTAAATTTGGCACAATTAACGATACTATTAAACGTACTCGTTGTGCAAAATTTGAACCATATCAGGGCAAGAATCTCGCTTTTGGGGCCATATAAGTCCAAATCTGACGAAAGATATATATGGGAGCTATATATAAATCTTAACCGATTTAACTGATATTTGGCAGTTTTTACGGGACTGACAAAACATTCAGATGTACAAAATTTGCAGAACGTCGGTTCATAAATACGTGAATTATGATCAAATCGGTGATAACTTTATATGGCAGCTATATCTAAATCTGAACCGATTTTTTCCAAAACCAATAGCGATTGTCTTCTACTCAAAGAAAGACGTTATGTCAAATTTGAGGACGATCGGACTTAAACTGCGATCTGTACTTTGTGCACAAAATTACATATACAGACAGACGGACAGACAGACAGACAGATGGACATCGCTAAATCGACTCAGAATTTAATTCTAAGCCGATCGGTATACTAAAAGATGGGTCTATGACAATTATTTCTTGGCGTTACATACAAATGCACAAACTTATTATACCCTGTACCACAGTAGTGGTGAAGGGTATAAAAATATTGGTATGATATGACAAATTAAATAAGATACATTTTAGAACACGTAATTTATACAATATTGAAGACAAATTTTTATTAAATTAAAGAAAATTTAATTAAATGAAAGCTTATTATCTTTGCTTTAAATTTTTGTTTTTCATTAAATTGAAGACAAGAATTTTCGAACATTTTCTTTAGTACGTTAATACGACTTTAACGTACGTCTTTGAAGGAGAGGAAATTTTCTCTAATATAAAGAAGAACGATATTGGGTTCAAAGATATAATCTTCAACTCCAAAACTTTTTCCAAAGCCTCGATTCCGACTGTGGAGTTGATTCCCATATTTAATAATAACACTTTGTTTGCAATTCTATGGTGGAGGGTATCATAAACGAACCAATACACAAGGTGGCTGGTATGTAACTATATGTTTCTAATTTTTTATTTTTATTGTTCAAAAGCAGAAAATGTCGGAAATAACATCAAATGGTAGAATCAGTTTAGATTTGTTTGTTTCTAACAGGTTGGCTGCTAAGTCCCCGGTCTGACACATAGATGGCGTCGCTAGTAGGTTAGGTTAGGTTAGGTGGCAGCCCGATGTATCAGGCTCACTTAGACTATTCAGTCCATTGTGATACCACATTGGTGAACTTCTCTCTTATCACTGAGTGCTGCCCGATTCCATGTCAAGCTCAATGACAATGGACCTCCTTTTTATAGCCGAGTCCGAACGGCGTTCCACATTGCAGTGAAACCACTTAGAGAAGCTTTGAAACCCTCAGAAATGTCAGCAGCATTACTGAGGTGGGATAATCCACCGCTGAAAAACTTTTTGGTGTTCGGTCGAAGCAGGAATCGAACCCACGACCTTGTTTATGCAAGGCGGGCATGCTAACCATTGCACCACGGTGGCTCCCGTCGCTAGTATTAAATGCATATTATTTTTATATAGTACCAAACTTCAAATGATTCGTGTCAAACTTTGACGTCTGTAAGTCAATTAGTTTGTGAGATAGAGCGTCTTTTGTGAAGCAACTTTTGTTATTGTGAAAAAAAATGAAAAAAAAAAGGAATTTCGTGTTTTGATAAAATACTGTTTTCTAAAGAGAAAAAATACGGTGGAAGCAAAAACTTGGCTTGATAATGAGTTTCCGGACTCTGCCCCAGGGAAATCAACAATAATTGATCGGTATGCAAAAATCAAGCGTGGTGAAATGAGCACGGAGGACGGTGAACGCAGTGGACGCCCGAAAGAGGTGGTTACCGACGAAAACATCAAAAAATCCACAAAATGATTTTGTATGACGGTAAAATGAAGTTGATCGAGATAGCAGAGGCCAAGCAGAGGCCAAGAGGTCAAAGGAACGTGTTGGTCAAATCATTCACCAATATTTGGATATGCGGAAGCTCTGTGCAAAATGGGTGCCACGCGAGTTCACATTTGGCCAAAAACAACAACGTGTTGATGATTCTGAGCGGTGTTTGCAGCTGTTAACTCGTAATACATCCGAGTTTTTCCGTCGATATGTGACAATGGATGAAACATGGCTCCATCACTACACTCCTGAGTCCAATCGACAGACGGCTGAGTGAACAGCGACCGGTGAACCGTCTCCGAAGCGTGGAAAGACTCAAAAGTCCGTTGGCAAAGTAATGGCCTCTGTTTTTTGGGATGAGGAGCGTTTGAAGGTCGAAATCGCGGCAAAACGGCCCCATATGAAGAAGAAAAAAGTGTTGTTCCACCAAGACAACGCACCGCGCCACAAGTCATTGAGAACGATAGCACAAATTCATGAATTGGGCTTCGAATTGCTTCCCCACCCACCGTATTCTCCAGATCTGGCCCAGCGACTTTTTCTTGTTCTCAGACCTCAAAAGGATGCTCGCAGGGAAAAAATTTGGCTGCAATGAAGAGGTGATCGCCGAAACTGAGGCCTATTTTGAGGCAAAACCGAAGGAGAACTACCAAAATGGTATCAAAAAATTGGAAGGTCGTTATAATCGTTGTATCGCTCTTGAAGGGAACTATGTTGAATAATAAAAACGAATTTTGATAAAAAAATGTGTTTTTCTTTGTTAGACCGGGGATTTATCAGTCAACCTGTTATACCCTAAACAAAAATTGTACTTGAATTCAAAGATTTTGACCTTCCCTTAGTGATTTTGGTATTGATTCCGAGCTATGAGTCATTAAATCTAGACTCCATAAAATAAAAATTAGGATAACACACGTATCGAATTTTAATTTTTTTTATATATATATTTTAAAACTATTCACGTACAAAAGCCATTTTAAAAATCCAAATTATAACAACTGTTAGTTCCATAAAACCAAAGATGCAAAATACTCAAGATAAGTATTAGCCTATTTTTAAGATTTATTTTTTTAATCCAAAGATTCAATACGCACTTAATAAGTCCAAAATATTTTTTTTTACTTTTAGGAAAAATTGCTTTACTTCAAAGAATTACAACTTTGTGAGAGGAACTTTAATTAAACATTTTTTATTTTAAAGAAATTTGTCCTTAGTATTGTGTAACTTGCATGATCTTTAATATAAAGTCAATAGTTTTTTCAGTGTGATTGTTAGAGAGAATATACTAACATCGCATACCAAATTTCAATCAACTCGTATAAAATTTGCTCTTCCAGGAGGCTCTGCAAGCCAGATTTTTTGGTAAATTTTATAGAATTTTGCGAAAGTGAATTTGCGATTTATCGGAATATATAGGTAGGCTTGAAGAAGTTTAAAAATAAAAATTCGGTAATCGGTTTATATGAGAGTAAGATAAAAAATGTACCGATATTAACTAGAAATACCCCATGGATCGAATTCAAAATATTATATAACATAAAATACACCTTCCCGCAAGAGATTACATGGACATTTAATAATAATGCTTTTTTTGGATGTATAATGGCGGAAAATCCCTTTTGTTATCAGATGTGGTAAGCAGAGACCATAAATGCAATGCAAACAATTTCAGGGGACTTTGATAAAATAAAGCCATCCCTATAAATTTAAATTTTAAATCTTGAGCTATTGATAAAACCAGTACGTCTAGCAAGCCTACACATGACTATTGGCATCAATACAAAAATAAGAAAAAATCAGATTTTTCGTATTGTTTATTTTAACAAGAAATTTAATTTCTCTATAAATATTCATCCATTCTTAAATATTTAATAAAATCCATTACATTATATTCAAAATTAGTTTATTTACGAAATTATTTTTAAATTACCAGACAGTGGTAAACAATAAAATTAAAATAATTTTTATGCAAAGAATTTTTTACAATCTTTTCATAAAAGTTTAATTTGAAAATGATGAGAGAACAAACAAAAAAAAAACGTAGAAACTTTCAAAAAGAATCCCTTAACAGTGGCTATTAAATTGTTTACCCCAACCCACTTAAATGACATCCACAACCACAACAAATACCCAATTGCTAACTCCTTAACAATTTTTTCTTAAAACTGTCCTAATGCACACACACCCAAACACAAAAAAAAAACGAGAAAACCCTCTTCAGTGGGACAGTGGATGTATCCTTGTATTTAAAATAAAGTAAATCACAAAATAAATACTTGTGGGCTTTCGTTTCGCCTTTATAATCTTCCTTTTTTTGGTTTGTGGGACATCATCGTCAAGAAGAGCCACTGCAACAACACCAATAGAGAACATCATAAAAAAATGAGGAGGAAAAAACCCAAACAAATTGTCAATAAAAACAAAACCGAAACGAAGAAAAAAAAATCAAGCAACAGAAAGTTAAATAAATTCAATAACAAACACAACGAAACATATGACAAGCAAACAACAACTTCACAGCAATTTAAAAGGCAAATAGACCAATATTGAAAAGGATACCAGACCAATACGAAGAAGATCCCACATCATCATCATCATCATTACTCACACTACTACACCATTTCCATAGGGAATTGGAAGTATATACGGCCGTAAGTTCGGCCAGGCCGAATCTTATGTACCCTCCACCATGTATTGCGTAGAAACTTCTACGAAAGACTATCATCCACAATCGAATTACTTGGTAAATTGTGGTAATACTTACCGATGGCAAGGTATCTTAAAACTTCTTAACATCGTTTTCTAAATTGTGAGTTAGTCCATAAGTGGCATTAGACAAAACAGGTATGTACAGGTAAGTCTACAAATAATTACGAATCGATATGGACATTTGCCCGGTACGTAGAGAGCCAGAATTGAAATATGTTGGTCGCTTATATTGGGTCTATATCCAATTATGAACTTGATATGGACCAATTTTTGTGTGATTGGGGATCGATTTATCTGAGGGCTACATATAACTATAGATCTATATGGACATAGTTAGGCAATGTTGTTAACGGCAATAAAGTAGAACAATGTACAAAATTTCAACTGACTCGGATGAAATTTGCTCCTCCAAGAGGCTCCAAAACCAAATCTTGGGATCGGTTTATATGGGGGCTATATATGATTATGGACTGACATCGACCACTTTTGGCATGGTTCTTAAATATCAAATACTAACACCACGTACCAAATTTCAACCAGATCGAATGAATTTTGCTTTTCCAAGAGGCTCGAAAACCAAATCTAGGGATCGGTTTATATGGGAGCTATATATAATTATGGACTGATATGAACCATTTCCTGCATGATTGTTGGATACCATATGCTAACACCATGTACCAAATTTCAACCGAATCGGAAGAATTTTGCTCTTCCAAGGGTCTCCGGAGGTCAAATCTGGGGATCAGTTCATATGGTGCCTATATATAATTATAGACCGATTTCGACCAATTTTTGCATGGGTGTTTGAGGCCATATACTAACACCATGTACCAAATTTCAACCGAATCGGAAGAATTTTGCTCTTCCAAGGGGCTCCGGAGGTCAAATCTGGGAATCAGTTCATATGGTGCCTATATATAATTATAGACCGATTTCGACCAATTTTTGCATGGGTGTTTGAGGCTATATATTAACACCACGTACCAAATTTCAACTGAATCAGATGAATTTTGGTCTTCCAAGAGGCTCTGTAGGTCAAATCTGGGGATCGGTTTATATGGGGGCTATATATAATTATTGACCGATGTGGACCAATTTTTGCATGGTTGTTAGAGACCATATACTAACACCATGTACCAAATTTCAGCCGGATCGGATGAAATTTGCTTCTCTTAGAGAAGCAAATTTGGGGATCGGTTTATATGGGGGCTATATATAATTATGGACCGATATGAACCAATTTTTGCATGGTTGTCAGATACCATATACTAACACCATCAGCCGAATCGGATGAAATTTGCTTCTCTTAGAGGATCCCCAAGCCAAAGTTGGGGGTCCGTTTATATGCGGACCGATATGACCCATTTGCAATACCGTCCGACCTACATCAATAACAAATACTTGTGCCAAGTTTCTAGTCGATAACTTGTTTCGTTCGGAAGTTAGCGTGATGTCAACAGACGGACGGACGGACATGCTTAGATCGACTCAGAATTTCACCACGACCCAGAATATATACTTTATGGGGTCGATGTGTTACAAACGGAATGACAAAGTTAACGACGAATTTGTGGTAAAGTTGAAAAAGTTCAGGAAATTATGAACAATTTTGTTGGAAATACAAGTTTTGTATTTTTTTTTTTATATAACCTTTTTCTCTCTTTGCAGTTCATTAACGTAAACAAAAATTTATTAAAGTAAAGAAACCTTTTTCATAGAAAAAAATATATAATAATTTATTTTAAATTTAATTTTTTTAAATAAATTTCATGAACTTCGATAGAGTTCAATTGGCTTTAGTGTCTTGTGTAATCGTACTGACATTTTGCACAAACAATATCTTTGTTTGCAGAGATGTTGGGTTCGAAGATGGGCTATATCGGTCTATGTTTCGGTACAGGCCCAATATAAACCGAACCTCTGATTTGACTTCTTGAGCATATAGACTCATATATATTATTTTAGGTCCATAAAGAACAGTGGCACATTTAATATATATATCGGTCCATGTTTTAATATAGCTCCTATATAGACCGATCTCCCGATTTGAATTCTTGAGGGTATGGAAGCCGCAAGTTTTAAGCGATTTGCTTGAAATTGGAAGTTTAGAGGTATTTGGGCCCCATAAAAGGATATGCCAAATTTAGTATACATCAGTCCATGTTTCGATATAGCCCTATAGACCGATCTCCCAATTTTTATACGATTTGCTTGAATTTTAGAAATCTAAGAATATTTTATTGGAATATATAGCTATTTCACATTTGGTTTATATCGGTTCATGTTTTGAAATAGCCCTCATATTAGCCAATATCCTTCTTAAGATCATAGATGGCTCAATATCCATCCAACTTGCCTGAAATTTAATATATAATTTTAAATTCAAAGGGAGCTATGTTAAATGAAGTTATTGATCAATGTTCCGGATAAATTGAACGTCTGGACTCATTGAAACAGTTTTTTTTTGTCTGATATGGCTGTAATTCATTTTGGGCACATAAAGGACACAAAATATCATTAATATTAGTGTTAATTTTTCCGTAGAATTTATGATATTTTCACATGACGGCAGAAATTCCCTCTAGAAATTAAACAAAAAAAATTTCAACTTTAATTTTAAAACATATAAAAATTCCAACGGCAATGGTGTAGACAAAATATCACAATATTCACTTATACATATGATTTCTATAGACTCTGGCAAGTATCCATCCGCAAACAAATCAAACCGAAGATGAAGGAAAATCTTGCCAGCTAGCCACCCACATCAACATCAAGAATGATAAAGAGAACATTTCTACCAACCAGAAATAGGGCGAAGAGTATACAAAAAAAAATCAGAAATCTTGTGGCGATGACAAGAAACTCAAACAAAACCAAACAAGATTTCTGTGTCAGAAGCAAAAGAGGCAGACATACAATTGACTGATGGGCGATTTGATAGAATATAGACTTAAGCGGGTTGCGGGATGACGAATAGCATATAGAACAGACAGACAAACGCAAAACAAAATTTCACCAATACACATAGATACACACTTACATGTGTTGATTTCTTACAAGCCAGCTTTTTACAGACAATAATAACCAATGCCAAACGGGCCAAAGGAATGGCAAAGAAATCAAAACCTGTAAGAATATTTGATTGTGTTTAGAGGGATTTTTCTTTCGTTCTTTCACTGGCTTTTACTCTTGTAATCAATACAGCTATGCAACAATACATCCTGTGAATCGAATAAGTCTTTAGCCATAAGATACACCGAATATGGCCACACACAAACGTACAAAGTTATATACAAAGAGAAAACAAATATATACGGCCGTAAGTTCGTCCAGGCCGAATCTTATGTACCCTCCACCATGGATTGCGTAGAAACTTCTACTGAAGACTGTCATCCACAATCGAATTACTTGGGTTGCGGTAACACTTGCCGATGGTAAGGTATCTTAAAACTTCCTAACACCGTAATATATACCACATAGTCCATACGTGGTATATATTAAACAAAAAAAAAAAGGCCGATTAAATACGTATATAATTAAGTTTAAAGTTTCTATAGAAATACAATTTTGACAACATTTTCTATAGAAGTAAAATTTGGAAAAAAATTTCTATAGAAATAAACTTTGGATAAAATTTTCTATAGAAATAAAATTCTTATTGTTGTTTTTGATCTCAGTTTAAAGCCATGCATTGACTAAACTACAAGTGTAGCTTAACCAACATAGGAAAAGTATGCTTGTCAAATTTATTTGGGCAAAGCCCTATAGACTGCAAGATGGTTGGACTATTAAACCCTTTTTCGGAAGGTTCAAGTGTATTTCACTTTGGGTTGAGTGAATTACCCGAATTTATTCTGATAATTGGTTGATAGTTTTGCTGCAAGTAGAGGATGCTGATGAGGAATGTGGTAATTCCGAAACAGCTGTACATCCAACCATCTTGCAGTCTATAGGGCTTTGCCCAAATAAATTTGACAAGCATACTTTTCCTCTGTTGGTTAAGCTACACTTGTAGTTTAGTCAATGCATGGCTTTAAGCTGAGATCAAAAACAACAATAACGATTGAAGAGAAGCCAACAATAACAAACAAAACAAATAAAATTCTGACAAAATTTTCTATAGAAATAAAATTTTGACAAAATTTTCTATAGAAATAAAATTTTGACAAAATGTTCTATAGAAACAAAATTTTGACAAAATGTTCTATAGAAATAAAATTTTGACAAAATTTTCTATAGAAATAAAATTTTGACAAAATTTTCTATAGAAATAAAATTTTGACAAAATGTTCTATAAAATTTTGACAAAATTTTCTATAGAAATAAAAATTTGACAAAATTTTCTATAGAAATTAAATTTGGGAAAAATTTTCTATAGAGATAAAACTTGGAAAACATTTTTTATAGAAATAAAATTTTGACAAAATTTTTTATAGAAATAAAATTTTGACGAAATTTTCTATAGAAATAACATTTTTACAATGTTTTCTATAAAAATAGAATTTTGGTAGATTATTTTTTGCTCGAGTGGCAAACATGATTATGAACCGATAAGGACCAATTTTTGTGTGATTGGGGATCGCCTATATATAACCATAGACCGATATGGACCAATTTTGGCATGGTTATTAGCGGCCTTATATTAACACCACGTTGCAAATTTCAACCGGATCGGATGAATTTTGCTCCTCTAAGAGGATCCGGAGATCAAATCTGAGGAACGGTTTATATGGGGCTATATATAATTATGGACCGATATGTACAAATTCTTGCGTGTTTGTTTGAGACCAAATTCAAACATCACGGTCCACATTCCAACCGGATTGGATGAAGTTTGCTCCTCCAAGAGGCTTCGGAGGACAAATCTGGGGATCGATTTATATGGGGGCTATATATAATTGTGGACCGATATGGACCAAGTCTAGCATGGTTATTAGAGACCATATACTAACACCACGTTGCAAATTTCAACCGGATCGGATGAACTTTGCTCCCCTAAGAGGCTCCGGAGGTCAAATCTGGGGATCGGCTTATATGAGGGCTATACATAATTATGGACCGATGTGGTCCAATTTTTGCATGGTTGTTAGATACCATATACTTACACCATGTACCAAATTTCAGCCGGATCGGATGAAATTTGCTTCTCTTAGAGCAATCGCAAGCCAAATTTGGGGGTCCGTTTATATGGGGGCTATACGTAAAAGTGGACCGATATGGATCAATTTTTGCATGGTAGTTAGAGACAATACACTAACACCACGGACCAAATTTCAATCAGATCGGATGAATTTTGCTCCTCCAAGAGACTTCGGAGGACAAATCTGGGGATCGATTTGTATGGGGGCTATATATAATTATGGACCGATATGGACCAATTCAAGCATGGTTGTTAGAGACCATATACTAACACCACGTTGCAAATTTCAACCGGATCGGATGAATTTTGCTCCCCTAAGAGGCTCCGGAGGTCAAATCTGGGGATCGGCTTATATGAGGGCTGTATATAATTATGGACCGATGTGGACCAATTTTTGCATGGTCATTAGAGAACATATACCAACATCATGTACCAAATTTCAGCCGGATCGGATGAAATTTGCTTCTCTTAGAGCAATCGCAAGCCAAATTTGGGGTCCGTTTATATGGGGGCTATACGTAAAAGTGGACCGATATGGACCAATTTTTGCATGGTTGTTGGAGATCATATACCTACACCATGTACCAAATTTCAGCCGACTTGGATGAAATTTTCTTCTCTTAGAGCAATCGCAAGCCAAATTTGGGGGTCGGTTTATATGGGGGCTATACGTAAAAGTGGACCGATATGGCCCGTTTTCAATAACAACTACTTGTGCCAAGTTTCAACAGACGGACGGACGGGCATGCTCAATCGACTCAGAATTTCACCACGATCCAGAATATATATATACTTTATGTGGTCTTAGAGCAATATTTCGATGTGTTACAAACGGAATGACAAAGTTAATATACCCCAATCCTATGGTGGAGGGTATAAAAAAATTATTCTGTCTGTTTGTGTTGAAAATACGTCAAGTGAGCTTTAATGCAACGACAATCGCGCATCAAAAAGCTTTCTGCATTTGCAATATATTAAAGTTTATTTGAGATCAAAAATATATTTTTATTCGAATCAAAAATATTTTTGTCGGTCTGACATACTTTTTAAAGGGTCCGCGTTTTTTTTTTTTTTTTTTCAACCAAAACTTATAGCCGTTGCTTCTACTAATTATTTCACCAATAGATGTAATATGACGTTAAGAGAATGTGGAAATTTTGTACTCAATGTGCCCGAGATATACAAAGATGACATTTCGCAGAATTTTATTTAAAATGATCAATTGCTTAATTTCTAGTCACCGGACCACTATGGCAAGCTCATGTAAAATTCATTGGCGATAATTTAAATTTGTTCTTCTTCTACTTCATAAGTTGGGAGTCCATAGTACTTTTTTGTAAGCTCTGCTTTTGTTGGGTTATTATAAAAAACTGATAGGAAAATAAATATGTCCATAATTAAAGAATTAAAGTAAACAATTTTTACTTTAAAATATATGACATATAGATTGTTCCACCTGATTTCAGCTCTATTTGACTTGTGGTATTACTGCTTCTAGTTGATCTTCCTTCTTTGGGCCAGGCCAATCAATTAGGGGTTTCCTTATTTATGCCAAGTAATGAAATCAAAACATATATATTTGTCATGCCTTTAAAAAAGAAACGCACATCTCCCTTATTTATTATCTAACCCTATTCATAGCCCCAATGGCTTTGGGATGCTTTGTCATGTTTGTTGCTTCAAGGATATGTGTATGCCGTCATTGATTCTATCCACACTCACACTTTCAAAAAAAAAAAATCTATCAATACATACGAATATCATACATTCATATGAACATGCTTACACATGATACGAATGTGTGTTAAGTATTTCGGTGAATTGATTTATTTGATGTTCTCATATAATAAATATTTCAGATTTTCCCCTCACCCTCCTGTCCTTTTAGAGAATGAAAAGAAAAAAAATCCATTCCAAAAGCTTCCTGCTTTTGGAGATTTCTCTATTCTATAGATTTTTATACACCAACGTTTGGTAGGGATAGCATTTGTGAGGGAGGTTATTATAGCATTTCTTTTACTATTCTCGTTGTTGTTGTCGGCATTATTATTATATTATTTAGAGGCTTTCATCGTATTGACATAGGATTCATTCTATATTGGCAACAATATGATGTCGTCGACGACATCAATGACGATGATATACGGCAAAATGATGAAATGCTATTTAGGGCTAAAGAATACACTTGACTGCTAAATAATTTAATGAGTTGTGGGGGCGGACAGGGGATGCTTTTGTATCCTCCCCCACCAGATCTTAGAGACTAGCAACAATCAACCAACATAGTGTTTTCTTTCATGATTACAAGGAAATTTACTATTTAAATTTAAAAAATATTTTAGCTTGCCTATGTTTTTTTTCGGTTTCAAGCTGGTCCTAACGGAATTTTATATTTTGTTTATATAGGGCGTCGGTCATGGCGTATGGACTTTTTTCTTGTATCCTTAAACATTATAAGGCAAGATTCTTTGAGAGATTTTATATTTTTTTGGTTGTTTTCAAGATTATTTTTTTTATTGTGATCTTGTTAGTAAAAGTAACAATGACTAGAATTTTTTCTTTTCCCATTTTCTTAAAATTCCTTCCATAAATGGTGGCCAGAGATGGGGGAGAGTATCATTATATGACAAAGGCAAAATTCCTTATATCAAAATCATTTTGTTTGTTTCTTTTGTTGCCCTTAGGCATTACAAAGTGATTTTGTAAATTAAATTTAATTCTAAAATGTCTCAATTATTTATTCATTTTCACCCAGAAACAAAACGGTGACTGGCTCATTTGTATTTTTCCAGCTTAATGGAATTACAAAGAAATGAAAATGCAACAAATTTTTAGAAGCCAAAAACGATTTAGATAAGAACAAAATACATACTTGTATACAAGGTCATTAATAAACATTTCGGAAAATTTGGCTATCGGTAAAAGCCCAAAGACAATGTTTAAATTTGATAAAAGCAAATGGAATTAAGAATGATTTGTACATTTTCATAAACTCTATAATTTTGATTAAATTATAATACACCGAAAAAGGTAAAATGTTTTATGGAAAAAATGTGAATTTACTTCGTTCGAAAATTTAACTAAATTGTGTATCATTTTTCGAAATTTGCATAATGCATGGGTAAAGTAATGATAATTTTCCAATTTGTATACCAAATATACTCACAAACTTCCAAGAGAAGACAAAGAGGATATATAACACGTATCAATAAGGGTGGATACACTGTAAAAACAGTGAAATCACCAGGAAGAAAAATGTTGTTTAATTTACACGCTGATATCACAAAAATAAGTAAAAATTTTTTGACAAGTCCAAGAAAATTTATTAGACATAATTATTTATTTATTTATTTATAATTAATACTAAATTTATAGTAAATATAATATTAGTATAGAATAGGAAAAATAGGCATTGACAACTGAGGCAATCAGCTAAATAGAGAAAAATTTGTAGTTTGTAGGAAAAAATTGGAGTTCAAAATTGTCTTCAGTTCAGGATGTAGTAAAATTTAACGATGAATTAAAGATTAATAAACTATTATTGTTCCCGATTTGTAGTTCATTATAATTTTTTATTAGAGTAAGGGAAATCCATGAACTCTATTTTAGAGAGTTAAATTGGATTTAGTGAAATAGAGTTTTCACGTTTTTGTGTGTACGTCTAGGCTTTTACCAAGTGATTAACTATTGACACTTAGATATACTGTTTAATCAGTTCAACTACAGAGGTTTTCTTTGCCAGACCAATCAATATGACTTGAATTCTGTCACAGTGAATTTCTGGTTTGGTTCATCTTCTGAGATTTCGATTACCGGTTTAACCACTGAAACTTCAATCTATTGGTCAATAATATGAGCTTCAGTCTGAAGTGAAATTACTTTCCCTCTGGTAAACAACAATTGCAAACTGAGGTCAATAACAAGGACTTCAGTGTGTAGTTAAATTATTGAGATTTCCATCTGGTAAATAATGACTAGGAATTTTGTCTGAAGATCAGGTAGTAGGGCTTCCGTGTACTATTACCATGACTTCAATTTAATCGTAGAGAAGTTGGCAATCAGTTCTACTCTGTTGTTAAATCACTGACAGTTCAATAACAGTTCAATGCAGTGGAATGTCTTTCAAGCATTGAAACTTCTAGGTTTAGCTCATTCACATGGGCTTAAATACTAAGGTATTGATAAAAAGTTCAGCTACTGCAACTTTGTCCGGAATACCAACCACCGAAAGTTAAGATCTTCTGCCTAACAAGCAACCACAAAGAATTCGGTCCGGAGTTCAATCACAATGACTTAATTCAACCACAGGAATAATACATGCTTGGTCTACAGACACGGTTGCCACAATTGGTAGAATTCTACCAAATATGTTAGGTTTTATACTCTCTGGTAGACTGGTAGAAATCTTGATGCGTAGGTAGATTTTGGAAAATATTCCTCTCTAACTAAGAGGTATTGATAAATTTTCTATAGTATTTCTATGTTGACAAAATTTTCTATAGAAATAAAATGTTGACTTGAATAAAATTTTGACTATAGAAATACAATTTTGCCAAAATTTTCTATAGGAATACAATTTCGATAAAATTTTCGATAGAAATACAATTTTGCCAAAATTTTCTATAGAAATAAAATGTTGACAAAATTTTCTATAGAAATAAAATTTTGACAAAATTTTCTATAGAAATAAAATTTTGATAAAATTTTCTATAGAAATAAAATTTTGACAAAATTTTCTATAGAAATACAATTTTGAAAAAATTTTCTATAGAAATAAAATGACAAAATTTTCTATAGAAATAAAATTACAAAATTTTCTATAGAAATAAAATTTTGACAAAATTTTCTATAGAAATAATATTTTGACAAAATTTTCTATAGAAATACAATTTTGACAAAATTTTCTATATAAATAAAATTTTTCCAAATTTTCTATAGAAATACAATATTGACAAAATTTTCTATAGAAATAAAATTTTGGCAAAATTTTCTATAGAAATAAAATTTTGACAAAATTTTCTATAGAAATAAAATTTTGACAAAAATTTCTACAGAAATAAAATTTTGAAAAAATTTTCTATAGAAATAAAATTTTGAAAATATTTTCTATGGAAACAAAAATTTTGACAAAATTTCCTATAGAAATACAATTTTAACAAAATTTTCTATAGAAATAAAATGTTGACAAAATTTTCTATTGAAATACAATTTTGCCAAAATTTTCTATAGGAATAAAATTTTGACAAAATTTTCTATAGAAATAAAATTTTGACAAAATTTTATATGGAAACAAAAATTTTGACGACATTTTCTATGGAAAAAAGAAATTTTGACAAAATGTTCTATGCAAACAAAAATTTTGACAAAATTTTCTATAGAAATAAAATTTTGACAAAATTTTCTATAGAAATAAAATTTGGACAAAACTTTCTATAGAAATACAATTTTGACAAAATTATCTATAGAAATAAAATTTGGACAACATTTGCTATAGAAATAAAATTTTGACAAAATTTTCTATAGAAATAAAATTTTGACAAAATTTGTTATAGAAATAAAATTTTGGCAAAATTATCTATAGAAATAAAATGTTGACAAAATTTTCTATAGAAATAAAATTTTTAAGCAATACTTATCATAGTTTCGGCTATAGGTCGATTAAAAAACATAGGATTGATGTTTTTATTTAAGTTTAAACTATGATAAGTATTGCTTAAAAATAACATAAAAAGGTCAACGATAATCAATCAGAAATAGAAATAAAATTTTGACAAAATTTTCTTTGGGAATAAAATTTTGACAAAATTTTCTATAGAAATAAAATTTTGACAAAATTTTCTATAGAAATACAATTTTGACAAAATTTTCTTTTTTGTCCATATTGTTAATGTCGTCTTGAAAATGTCTTACAAATGAAGGCGAAATATCGACAAATAAATAAAAACACTCAGACCTCGAGCTTGATTAATCATTTCATTAGAAACAAATTTTGACAAAATTTTCCATAGAAATAAAATTTTGACAAAATTTTCCATAGAAATAAAATTTTGACAAAATTTTCCATAGAAATAAAATTTTGACAAAATGTTGTATAGAAATAAATATTTTGACAAAATTTTCTATGCAAACAATCATTTTGTAAAGTAAGTTTTTTTGGTTTGTGTGTAGTTTTTTGGTAAAATTTTCTCCAAATTTTGGTAGATTATTTTTGGCTGGAGTGGCAACCGAGTGCGATTGCACTAAAATCACAGATAATTGGTCCATGAATTGTATCGATAGAAATTCGGTCTGCAGTTGAATCACTATGAAGTGACAACTTTTTCTATTTAACTACAAAGAAATGGTTCATCACTTCAATTTTAGGTTTTTTAAATAAGCACTGAGATTTGGATCTAGGAAGATCTACACTGAAAACTTCAGGAAGCAGCTCAACCATTTAGATTTCTGGCTTCACATCGTACACTGAGAGCTTAGTCTATGGTTCACTCATAGATAAATGACCTTGTGGGAGTGTTGTGGTCAGTAACTTAGAGTTTGTTTAAACCGCTGAGACCTTAATCACCACCTCAAATTCTGAGAATTTAGTGTGCACTTAATTCTGTGCACTTGAATAATTGATTTCACCCAGTCCAGACTTTGCTCTATTGTTCAATCGTTGAGACTTTGATCTGCTACTTAACCTTGAATTTTTATAGTTGTGGAGTAATATTTTGGACTTCGGTCTGTAGTTCATCCACTGAGCCCTCAGTCTACAATTCATACTGTGAATCCTCGACCTGGAGCCATTGTTGTCAGATTAGGGGATTTTCCCCCAAACTGGGGATTTTTTCTCGTGGTTGGGGATATTTTTTCATTTTGGGGATCTGGGGATAAGGTCGTCATTTGGGGATTTTTCTGGGGATATTTCCACTTTCAATCATAGTATTAAATTTGTTATAGAAAGTGTAAAACCGAAGTACAATTACTTTAATGGCTTTGGCAGATTTTGTGAAATATTCCTCTCCAATTAAATTTTCATAGCAACAAAATTTTGACAACATTTGCTATAAAAATAAAATTTTTAAAAATTTTCCATAGAAATAATATTTTGACAATATTTGCTATAGAAGTAAAATTTTGACAAAATTCTTTGTAGAAATAAAATGTTGGCAGAATTTTTTAAACGAATAAAATTTTGAGAAAATTTTGTATAGAAATTGAATTTTGACAACATTTGCTGCTATAGAATTTTTGATAACATTTTCTATAAAAGTAAAATTTAGACAAAATTTTCTATAGAAATACAATTTCGACAAAATTTTCTATAGAAATAAATTTTTGAGAAAATTTGCTCAATTTTTATTACAAAACACAAATCGATTGCAACAATTGACCATCTAACAGGCTTGATGAAGTCCTTACCTATTAAAGAATTCGGTATTGTAAGATTGGTTTTATTTTTCATAGAATAAAATTTACAGACATATAATAAATATACGAAATTTCCTTTGGGGATTTTTCATGGGGAAAAATATTTCAGTTGGGGAATTTTTGGGGATATAATTTCGAAATTTTGGAGATCTCTCTCGAAAAAATCTGGCAACCATGCCTGGAGCATAAAAACTGAGATATCTCTTGGGTCTATAAGACTTCAGTACAGATCAATCACAAATAAGTTGCATGATTTCCATGTTGATGTCTCATCATCACCTAAACCTGAACCCATAACAGAAGGCTTTGATCTGCAGTACAACCACTGAGATTTCGGAAATTCAAGCTAAAGTTTAAACATTTAGACTTAGACCTTGTAATCGAACCCTGAGACCTTGGTCTTGGCTCTCCTTTAAACTATGTTGAAATTATGACAGTAGGAAACTTCAAATCCATTATGAAATGACTTATGCCCATATTAACTATAATAATTTACTGACAGTTTATGGAAAGATTTTGTATGGTAATAGGAGGTTTGAAGTTAACTTTAACCTTTGCGAATGGCTTAGTCTACAGATTATACTTCAATATACAGTTCAAATATTGATGCTTATTTTATGAGTTTGTTAGCCAATTTTCTCTCTCCTATGTTTAAATTTCACCGCAAAAAAACACGCATAATATCAAACATTTTGGGAAGATTCCAAAAACAAAATAATCTCCCAAACACTCACCTTTCCAGGAATCAAAGATAAACTCATAATTGAAATCGAACATACCTGAAAGTAAAAAAAAAAAAAACATATAAAAAATTTATTTTAATACATCTATAAGTAAAAAGCAAAAACTTAAATTTAATAAATTTTCTATCAAGATTTTCGTATAGAATTATAGAAGGTCTGTATATAAGGAAAATTTGTAAAGTCTTTATTTAGTTTTTTATCATAACCAAATTAAGTATGCTCGATTTTGAAAATATGTTATCAAAACACACACAAAAGAAGTAGTATTTTAAACAACTAATAAATAATTTACATATATATATGAAAGAAAACAACAAAAACAATATATGTATCTGATATCAAAAAGATGCCCATACAAAAAGACTTTAGTTGTTTCCTTCCTCCTTAGGACCTATTGAAAATAAATTCACAGAATTGAAAATTTCAATTAAAAAATACTGTTGTGACATTATTTTAAGATTTAGGACATCGAGAAAATTGAAATGTTGTTTAAAACAACACTCAGAATTACAATACATGATAATAAAGAAAATATTTTATTGATAACCATAAATTGAATGAAAAAGAAAACAACCACATTGACTAACAAACCTTGACACCATACAATTAAGTAATGGAAGTAAGAAATGTCAATGCATTGCGGTGTGGCCAATATGATCTGGTTGAAATTTGATTGCGGATGACAGTCTTTAGCAGAGATGGTCTGTAAAGTTGTAAACGTCACATTCGCGTCGTAAATATAAAAAAATAACAAACGTCACAAATTTAAAATACTTCAGTCCAGTTGGCTGGGCAGCGAATTCGATGATACCCAAGATTATGGTATGTTCGAAGAAGTTTCAGTTCTCAGGAATGTTCATAAAATTATAAACGGATTTAAAAAAAAAGTAGAAGAGAATAGACTTATTTCAGAAGAAGACTTCAAGCCGAAATTACTATGTCCTACTCTGTAGTCCAGTAAACGTTCATGCTCATATTAGCCTCCCACAAATTTCTTGAGAAATTGACAGCGAAGGAAAACCACTACTTAAGAGTGAATTTTGTAAATTCACTTTTTGACTTATTAGAACCAATTTTCATACTACTTAAAAATTGTCGAAACTCTAGCTAGTCATTCGCTGATGCAAAGAAAGCTTGGATGAACATTATGACCCACACAGAATCCGAATAGTTTGAAGTTGCGAATGCGAGATGTAAAACTAGTTAAGTTTTCAATAAATTAAAAGTAAAAGCCCTCACATCCTGTTTTTTGTTGTTTTGTTTGTTACATTTAACATTGGGAATATGATAGGCTGGTACTTTCAATTATAAGATTTAAGATCTTGTTGTACTAGCTTTACGAAATCAATCAATAAATCAAATCAGCATACTTTTTACATCCCTTTTATCGGGGACTAAACTAAATTAAATGAAAAAAAGTATATATTGCCGTAAGTTCGGCCAGGCCGAATCTTATGTACCCTCCACCATGGATTGCGTAGAAACTTCTACTAAAGACTGTCATCCACAATCGAATTACTTGGGTTGCGGTAACACTTGCCGATGGCAAGGTTTCTTAAAACTTCTTAACACCGTCTTCTCAATTGTAAGTTAGTCCATACGGGATATATATTAAACAAAAATAGGCCGATTAAATACGTAAATAATTCAGTTTGACAAAAGTTTCTATAGAAGTAAAATTTTGACAAATTTTTCTATAGAAATAAAATGTTGACAAAATTTTCTATAGCAATAAAATGTTGACAAAATTTTCTATAGAAATAAAATTTTGACAAAATTTTCTATAGAAATAAATTTTTGAAAAAAATTTCTATAGAAATAAATTTTTGAAAAAATTTTCTATAGAAATAAAATTTTGACAAAATTTTCTATAGAAATAAATTTTTGAAAAAATTTTCTTTGGAAATAAAACTAGGACAAAATTTTCTATAAAAAGCAAATTTTGACAAAAATTTTCTATAGAAATAACAGTTTGGCAAAATTTTCTATAGAAATAAAATTTTTACAAAATTTTCTATAGAAATAAAATTTTGACAAAATTTTCGATAGAAAAAAAATTTTGACAAAATTTTCTATAGAAGTAAAAATTTTGACAAAATTTTCTAAATACGTAAAAGTGGTCCGATATGGCCCATTTGCAATACCATCCGACCTACATCAATAACAACTACTTATGCCAAGTTTGAAGTCGATAGCTTGTTTCGTTCGGAAGTTAGCGTGATTTCAACAGACGAAGAGACGGACGGACATGCTTAGATCGACTCAGAATTTCACCACGTGGGATGTTAGAGCAATATTTCAATGTGTGACAAACGGAATGACAAAATTAATATAACTTTACTAGAACTTCCATGGTGGAGGGTATTTAATATTCGGCTTGGCCCAACTTTCAGCCATATTCGTTTGTTTTATTTTATTGTGAACTATATTTCGAGACACCTGTAGTAGAATCTTATACGTAATTCATGGTGGAGGGAACCAAAGGTTCGGTCTGTCTGAGCTTTCGGCCGTCTATCTATTTAATTTTTATGCAAATGCCATCTATCACAAAATGGGTCTAAATCGTCTATATAAGTTGAACAATTCGAAACCTTAATGCCACATGCAAATAACAATGAAGTTTGGAAAAACATATTCACTCATCAAGTCCATGTCTTATATGGTGTATAAAGTTACTCCGGATGTTTTTTTTTCACAGTTTGGTAGATTAATATTAGTTTATCTAATAAAAAACTTTTGAAAAGCTTCACAACCACACACACATACTCTGGTATACTAATTAGTTAGACCAGAAATTTAATATGAATAAAACATGGTGGTCAAACAAAAGTGGAAAACATTTTTGTTTTTGGTTTTGTTTTCGAACACAATTAAACGAAACAAACAAGTTTTCCTCAATATTTTTCATTCGACTTAACTGAAGAAAAGTTTTGCCAGGGCAAATATTCACTTTAAAATGAAGAGAATTCTAGTAACCACAAAATGTATTTGAAAACCAAACAAAATAAGTTTAAAATAAAGCAAGAGCTCATCTCATTTGATTTTGGGCAAATTCTTTATTATTTGTGAAAAAAAATATAAAACTTTCAATAAAAAAAATCCAATGCTCCAAAAAAGAGGGGAAGTAGAGGGAAAATTTTCAAAAAAAAAAATATTTTTTTAATTGCCCAAAAAAAATGTAAATATTCTTCTATTAAAATGCCAAAAAGGCAATGCTCATACATATAATCTCCTACACACAGGCACACACATAGGTACAAATGTAAATATATGATTTACCCATTTTCCTTAGTTTCACCTATACTATTGTACCATACTACTAATACTACTTTGGTCATAACGAGAGAAGACAGCCCTCACATCCTGTTTTTTGTTGTTGCTGGCTTGGTGTCTGGGTTGAGTGACGCTGTTGTTGGTCTCATTTAAGAGAGCGCGCGCTAGAATTTTTGTAGATGCCGAGAATACCAAGTGAATGAACGAACAAACAAAATGAACGAATACCAAGAAGAAGGGTTGGGTAAATGAACGAACGAACGAATTCCCGCTGTTGTTTTTCCATAGTCCTTTTTTGCTTTTGGTAGTTTGTACGTTATTATTATTTTGCCGCTTCTTCTTCTCTGTTGGCGGAATTTTTTCTCCCGCTTCTTTACACATGAGACTAAGATTCTGCCCAGTTGCAATGCTGGTATGCTATTGCTGTTGTTGCAACAAGCGCACTTGAAGCATCGGCTTTTTGAAATATTTCGTCAGCTTCCGGTATTATAGTATATGCACATACATACATACATACACACATACAAGTCCAGCGAATATGTGTTAGTATGTATTTCGTTGAAATGAATGGGAATCGTGCTATATGCCAATGTTAGTTTTTATAGTCCAACGAGTCTTCGTTTTGAACTTGTAGCCACCAACACCAACACCACTACCAACAACAATACACGGTAAACTTTACGAACTACTCTCAAACGCCCTCAACTTGTATGGGATGCATATATATATATATATATATACAAAGACACGGATGTAGTAGCTGTATTTCTATATGTTAAGATGGGTATATGCGAATGCTTATAAGTGTGTATACAACAGTTTAATTTCATTTTTAAATTCCCTATATGCATATAGAGAAAAATAGTTCGTTTATTCGAATTCGAGTAACGATTTTCGCAGAAAATTCTTAGCGGCAAATACGAACTAGATTAACCTTATGTACATAAGTAGACAAGAAAAGAGTTGCCATTTATCAGACATACAAAAATAAAATATAGCAAAACAAAAGTTCCTTAATCTAATTTGTGCATAAAGCTCGAATTATACTTAATTGTAAATTAAGATATCATGGATTTGGACGTTAATCACCTGATTCAGTATCAGGCTAACATGAAAAATAATAATTATAAATTATAAACTACTATTATAAAGGGAAACAAATAAGTAAATTCTAAAGTTATACCCTTCACAGACCAACTTTTCTGATACCACCGCAACTCCTTTAAGTTTGGAGTTATATACACATACACAAATATTTAAATCTGAACCAATTTGAAGACGTTTTTTAAGCTTCTCTAGACTTATAATTTAAATCGACTAATTCCCTGAGCACAATGTTAGTAAAAAACAAGTATATACGGCCGTAAGTTCGGCCGAAGCTTATGTACCCTCCATCATGGATTGCGTAGAAACTTCTTCTAAACACTGCCATCCACAATCGAATTACTTAAGTTGCGGTAACGCTTGCCGATGGCAAGGTATCTTAAAACCTCCTAACACCATCTTCTAAATTTTATGTAAGTCCATACGTGGTATATATTAAATCAAAAAAGATCGATCCAATACGTATATAATTCAGTTTGACAAAGTCGACATACAATTTTGACAAAATTTTCTACAGAAATAAAATTTTAACAAAATTTTCTATAGAAATAAAATTTTCACAAAATTTTCTATAGAAATAAACTTTTGACAAAATTGTCTATAAAAATAAAATCTTGGTAGATTATTTTTGGCTCGAGTGGTAACCATGATTATGAACCGAATACAATTTTAACAAAATTTTCTATAGAAATAAAATTTTGACAATGATGAAAATTTTATTATGAACCGAATAAAATTTTAACAAAATTTTCTACAGAAATAAAATTTTAACAAAATTTTCTATAGAAATAAAATTTTCACAAAATTTTCTATAGAAATAAAATTTTGACAAAATTTTCTATAGAAATAAAATTTTGGTAGACTTTTTTTGGCTCTAGTGGCAACCATGATTATGAACCGATATGGACCAATTTTTGTGTGATTGGACCAATTTTGGTATGGTTGTTAGCGACCATATACTAACACCACGTTCCTAATTTGAACCGGATCGGATGAATTTTGCTCCTCCAAGAGGCTCCGGAGGTCAAATCTGGAGAACGTTTTATATGGGCTACATATAATTATGGACCGATATGGACCAATTCTGGCACGGTTGTTAAAGATCATATACTAACACCATGTTCCAAATTACAACCGGCTTGGATGAAATTTGATTCTCTTGGAGACTTCACAAGCCAAATCTGGGGATCGGTTTATGTGGGGGCTATATATAATTATGAACCGATGTGGACCAATTTTTGCATGGTTGTTAGAGACCATATACCAACATCATGTACCAAATTTCAGCCGGATCGGATGAAATATGCTTCTCTTAGAGGCTCCTCAAACCAAATCTGAGGGTCCCTTTATATGGGGGCTATACGTAAAAGTGGACCGATATGGCCCATTTTCAATACCATCCGACCTACATCGATAACAACGACTTGTGCCAAGTTTCAAGTCGATAGCTTGTTTCGTTCGGAAGTTAGCGTGATTTCAACAGACGGACGGACGGACGGACGGACGGACATGCTTAGATCGACTCAGAATTTCACCACGACCCAGAATATATATACTTTATGGGGTCTTAGAGCAATATTTCGATGTGTTACAAACGGAATGACAAAGTTAATATACCCCCATCCTATGATGGAGGGTATAACAAGTACATATGGCCGTAAGTTCGGCCAGGCCGAAGCTTATGTACCCTCCATCATGGATTGCGTAGAAACTTCTTCTAAACACTGCCATATACAATCGAGTTACTTAAGTTGCGGTAACGCTTGCCGATGGCAAGGTATCTTATAACCTCCTAACACCATCTTCTACATTGTATGTAAGTCCATACGTGGTATACATTAAATCAAAAAAGATCGATCCAATACGTATATAATTCAGTTTGACAAAGTAGACATAAAATTTTGACAACATTTTCTACAGAAATAAAATTTTGACAAAATTTTCTATAGAAATAAAATCTTGGTAGATTATTTTTGGCTCGAGTGGCAACCATGATTATGAACCGAATAAAATTTGAACAAAATTTTCTATAGAAATAAAATTTTGACAATGATGAAAAATTTATTATGAACCGAATAAAATTTTAACAAAATTTTCTCTAGAAATAAAATTTTGACAAAATTTTCTATAGAAATAAAACTTTGACAAAATTTTCTATAGAAATAAAATTTTGGTAGACTATTTTTGGCTCTAGTGGCAACCATGATTATGAACCGATATGGACCAATTTTTGTGTGATTGGACCAATTTTGGTATGGTTGTTAGAGACCATATACTAACACCACGTTCCTAATTTGAACCGGATCGGATGAATTTTGCTCCTCCAAGAGGCTCCGGAGGTCACATCTGGAGAACGTTTTATATGGGGGCTATATATAATTATGGACCGATGTGGACCAATTTTTGCATGGTTGTTAGAGACCATATACTAACACCATGTACCAAATTTCAGCCGGATCGGATGAAATTTGCTTCTCTTAGAGGCTCCGGAAGCCAAATCGGGGGATCGGTTTATATGGGGGCTATATATAATTATGGACCGATGTGGACCAATTTTTGCATGGTTGTCAGAGGCCATATACTAACACCATGTACCAAATTTCAGCCGGATCGGATGAAAATTGCTTCTTTTAGAGGGTCTGCAAATCAAATGTGGGGGTCCGTTTATAAGCGGGCTATACGTAAAATTGGACCGATATGGCCCATTTGCAATACCGTCCGACCTACAGCAATAACAACAACTTGTGCCAAGTTTCAAGTCGATAGCTTGTTTCGTTCGGAAGTTAGGGTGATTTCAACAGACGGACGGACATGATCAGATCGATTCTGAATTTCACCACGAATATATATACTTTATGGGGTCTAAGAGCAAAACTTCGATGTGGCAAAGTTAATATACCTCCATCCTATGGTGAAGGGTATAAAAAAAAGTAAGTGAAATCTATAGTCGAACAGGAATGACTTTATTATACCCTTCACCACTATGTAGACTAACATTTTTGATACCATCGCAACTCGTACTAATTTGTTGGGAACTATATAAAGTTTTATATTCCCATATCGATGTCTACATTCCAAAGTGCGCTAAGTCTAAAAAGTGAATTTTACAGGAAACAAGAAACAAGTTTTGTTTTTTAAAATTTCTCAAAACCCGTATAAGATAGAAATTTCCTTATTTTCGGTCTCAAAATCATATTTTTTATAATTTTTTTTTAGTATGTACGAACTCAAAATAGTGATAATAGAACATGGCTAAAAATGACTTAGACCACTTTAGACCGAACAAAGCTTTTTGTCCTTTTTGGATCGGACATTTTTTAAAACTTTAGACACAGGCTAAGCACAATATTTACCCTAATTTTTGATAGAAATGTCCAATAAATTCGAACTTTTGACAGAATGCAATTCACGTCAATCCGAATAAAAAACAGCGAACTCCATCAAAACATGCTAAGTCGACTTAGCGTACTCTGGAATGAGGGCATCGATATATAAATATTTAAATCTGAACCAATTTCGTCAAAATATTTTGTACTTCTACAAAGTCTCTAGACTTAAAATTTTAATCGGCTAACATCCGCTCTTTATCGTAATCTGTCCGGTTAGGTTGAATGTTAAATATTTTCTCTGTGTAAAACAAAATCAATTAAAGTAAAATCTCATTACAATTGTGTATAAAATATGAGATTTTCTATCTGGAACGAGTTTAACCAATTTTGGCATGGAATGCTATTTTTCAAAGTCTAACGTAAATCGGAGTAAAACTTTTGGCCTGTGGTCATATGAAATTCTGCCAGCTATATCTAAATCTAAACCGATTCCATAGCAGCCATATATAGTTATCACGGATTTGATTATAATTGTCGTGTTTATGGTACGATCTTCTTCAAATTTCGTACACCTAAATGTTTTGCAAGTTTTACGGGACTAGCAATCGTAAAACTTGCAAAACATATAGTCTCCTCTTCGTCTGATTGTTATTTAAACGGTTAGAATAAGCTAATAATAATAACCTCAAGTTTCACTTGCATTCATTTGAATGTTTAATGTTGGCAACAATGTAAATTTTGCTTTTCAGCTAAATTGTTGTTGCTTACATCGGTTTTTCATATTATGTACTAGCACATGTTTTAAGAAACATTAGTGTGGTCCGAAAATAATGAGATAGTTTGCTATGGTAAATATCCTTGCGTTGCATGCACAGGATCATGGATGCACTTTCTACATAAATGTTTTCCTGTAATGTTAATATTTCTATCTTCCAGTTCCAAATTATTATAGCTTTTTGGAAAGGATTTTAAGAAAAAAGCTCTTTATTATAAATAATTACCAAAAATTTAATTCAGAATCAAAACTCTTGAAAAAAAAACTGTGATCACAGACTAATTATAGTGGCTCGTTCTCTCTAAATAAATAGTAACTCTCGCAAGGGATTTTGCTTACTTCATGGACTTTACTGATCTGAAAGTGTTACCGTGGAAGGTCCCACAATAAAATGCTGCTTGTCCCCTCTCAGTAAAGTGTGGACCATTTCTGATTGTTTCAGAGCTTCTCTAAGTGTTTTAAGCCTTGTGTTAAAAGTTTCTTCGGACTCTGTTACAGGGAAAAAATATCAAAAATATTTTTTTCAATTTATTTTTTCTCATTGATTGATAATTTTTCTCATTGATTTTGACCTACTAAACACGAAAATTAGTTTTAAAAAAATTTCTGTCGATTGGTTTTCGAGATACAAATTTTTGAACTTTTTTTTCAATTTTGAGCATATCTTTCGTCTTCTTTGACCTGTTTGATCCTACTACTACTCAAATTAAAGAAAATTGGGCCGTCTAAAACTCATTCTCAGAAAATTTTCAAATCGGGTAAGTAGTTTGGATGTTGGCGGCTTAAAAAGGTTAAAAAATTTTGAATTTTTATATGGTTTTTTTCTGCCACATTTTTACTGAAAAACGCCGTTTTTTAACATTTTTAAGCCGCCAACATCCAAACTACTTACCCGATTTGAAAATTTTCTGAGAATGAGTTGTAGACGGCTCAATTTTCTTTAATTTAAGTAGCACTAGGATCAAATAGGTCAAAGAAGATGAAAGATATGCTCAAAATTGTAAGTGTACCTCCAAAAAATAAAAAAAGTTCAAAAATGTGTATCTCGAAAACCAATCGACAGAAAATGTTTTAAAACTCATTTTCGAGTTTAGTAGGTCAAAATCAATGGGAAAAAGTATGCTAGAAACAAATAACAAAGAAAATTTTGTTATTTGTGACCTAGTGTAATTTGTTATAATAACGAAAAATTAAAATATATATCTAAAAAATTATTTATTGGCTTAATTGTAATGCCACATTTCATTAATATAACGATTTTTTTCTACCATTGATTCGAGATACGATACAATCACCCTTGTACAAAGGTTTTTTGCTTTTACCATGCCCATGGTATGTATTCATGAAAAACTAAAGTTCGGTAGGTTTTGTTGCATGTGCACACATAAAACAGGTCGGTAAATCTGTTCATAACATTTGACTTATAGATATCTTGGCCGACTTGCCATAGGTTGGATACATCGACTTATGGTTGGCCGTTAGGTTCATAGGTATGAAATTGAATCAATGTTGTTGCAGTTTCCAAAGGAAACTAACATCACCATCACCACCACAATCACACTTCTATGACCAGCAGCGATATTTTACATTTTCTTATTTGGATTTCGTATAGTAATAGTTTTGTTGCTGATAATTGTGGGTGGGTATGTAGATGTTGCTGTTGCATTACCAACAAAATAGTCAACAACAAATAATAATAGTAACAGTATTGTTACTGCCTTAGATGATGATGGTGATGATGATAATGATAATCAGGATAATAGTAATGGTGGTTGATAAAAGGTTTCGATGCTAGTGATTGTGTGTGTGTGTGTGTGGGAGGGGGGGGGAGGGGGGGATAATGTGTAAGAGCCATTGTTTTTGTGTTGATGTCGGTGGTTTCATCTGATGGCACAAATCCCATTTGGTTGTTACTTATGGCAATACGAACGAATATACTTTACTATGAAATTGCATTGTGCTTTCAATTCACTGTTGCGTGAGGCATGTTGAAAAAGTAAGAAACTATAACAAGAAGAAATTATAGATGCCACCACTGACACTACCACCATCGTCATACATTTCTTCCATCACCCAAAGGGTAGAGACAAGGCTAAGAGACTTTACTGCTTATACACATTCTTTAGAGTTTATTATAAATAGTTGGCTAATACCAGCATTGCCACTATCACCACCACCACCACCACTACCATCATTCGGTTAGATTTTTTGCATAGATCCAGACACAGAGACAATATGCGGTAGCTTCAGATGTTTGGCATTTGTTCTTGCCATTCTTCTTGTGCGATTTCATGTACATAACACCATGTCCTATGTATACTTACATATTAATGCATATGCTTTTTTTTTTTCTATGTACAATTTTTTTTATGTGGCTGACCTACAGACTTACATATGTAATATGCATTCCTTGTTTTATTTCATTTTTTTTTCAACAATTTTCTTTTGTTTGTTTTTTGTCTGAACTACTTTAGAGATTGGATTAAAACTTTGAAAATAAAGTCATATATATTTGACACTCTAAAGCTAGAATAAATTTATGTAAATAGTTTATTCTTGGATGACAATTTCTCTGTAAAATAAATTGAGAAAATTATTAACAGAAAATTTGACATAAGAAAAGAAATGCAATCATTTTTTAGAAGAAGATAAAGCGCTTCTCTGTGTTATAGAATTTGCAAATGAACTGAGTAACTGAGTTTTTAAATAAGAAATGTAACAAAAATTATTTAAAGAATCAAAAATCAAAAATTATTTAAATAATGAAACACTCAAGAAAAAAATATACATTTTTAGGAAGGCCATAAATACTACTCTGTGATGCAGAATTTGAAGCCAGTAAATAAATATTTAACCAAGAAATTTCTTAATAATTATTTTAATAAATCATGCATCAAATAAAAAAAATTGTTTCCCGTGTCCGACATTTGGAAATTTAAAGAAAAAGAAAATTGTGTCTTTACGTAAGAATTTATCAAAATTATTTAAATAAATGATACATTAAAAAAATTTAGAAGTTCTCAGTGATGCAGAATTTGAAGACAGGTACTGTGTCTTTAAGTAGGAAATTTATTAATAATTATTTAAATAAATCATACACTCAAAAAAATAGACAAAAACAAAACTCCTTTCCCATTCAAAAACATTTTGAATCTGGACGAAAAGTTCAGGTTGATGATGGTCTCTACACAAAAAACTGTATTTTACCGGGAAAGGGAATGTCCCTTTTTTAAAGAATACAGCAAAATCGAAGCTTCTCTGATATACTTTCAATTTACGGGGAACGTAGGAAGAAGCGATTAAATTAATTCAGTGAACATAATTTTTTGAAATCTGGTCGGGAAGGGGAACTACACTTTTAATAGTGAAAAATCTAAACTTTTTCTTCCATTTACTCAGAATTTAAAGGGAATGCAGAGAGGTATGAAATAAATACGGCGTACACGATTTATCGATACCTAGTAGGGGAGAAATAGCTTTTTCTCAATCATCTTAACATATTTATTTTATTTATTACTTAATTTATTATAATGAACTTAGCTCAGCAAACTATAGCTCAACTATAGCTCAGCAAATACAAATGGAAGTTGTTCCACCAATATTTCTGTTTAGGAGCATCCCGATTTCGATGAAGTTCTTTTGGACCACTCCTAGGACATGCGCTATTTGGCGGTTTATAGTCAAAATTTTAATTTCCGATAATTAAATGTAACAAACAAAAAAAGAAAATCAACACAAAATTAAAAACAACAATAAACATAAAATAAAAAATTTTACCTCCGCGGGGATTAGAAACAGTGCTTCACATCCATGCAAGTTTCTTTAAGAAGGTTTTGTAAATTACAAAAATATATGCAAGAAATAAAACACAAAATAAAAACGATGTATATTTAACATAAAAAAACAATCTTTTGAAAAAATATTTGATAAAAAAATTGTAGGTGATGGGATTTCAAATATTGATATAAATAAAAAGTAAAATTGTTGAAGAAAAAAATATTTTTTTATTTTTTAAATTTCTTCATTCAAAGGATCCAAAAACGATGTACTTCGGCCCTATGACAAACCCATGTAAAATTGATTGGACATTGTCCAAGTTTCCATTACTTCCAGATCAGTAGTTGGGATACAAACTACTTTTTTGGTTGCTCTTTTTCGATGTGAGGCTGTAGGCCTGCGTAAGTACGTAATGTTTTGATATTTGCCAGAATTTTTAAAGTGAGAACCATAAATTTACATGAAATTGTCGGGCATCATAGAGGGTGCTTCATTTTCCGGTATATATTTGAGAAATGCATATTACCCATGACCGACACTTTTATGCTTATTTTGGTAAGAATTTTTAAATGTTTACTTACTCTGATTAATTTCCTATTAAATTTAAAGATTGTACCAATTTTTTTGTGCCAGCAAAGAACTTTTACAGGATCTACTCTTTAAAATAGAAAATTTTCAGAAAAGTTATCTTTAAGGAATATTTTATTCCTTAAAAATTTACTTGGAATTAAATGTGATATTTAAAAAATGAGGAAGCCGCAGGGAAGCAGGTCAGGATCGGCTAGTTCTGATCTATTTTCTCAAAAAAAAAATATATGTTTCATTTCAATATACATTTTTTTTTTCTTTTTTAGTTAATTTGACTAACGTACAAAAAAATATTAAAGTGAAGGAAACTTTCTCACAATAAGGAAATTTTAAATAAAATATAATAATTTCTGTAAACTAAAACAAAGTTAAAAAGACTTTAGTGTCCGGCATCGTTCACTCGTTTTTTTTTTGTAAAAAAAAATTTGCGAATTAATTATATCTTAAATTTAAATTAAATATAAATGCAAATTGAAGTCAAATAAAACATAATAGACTAAAATAACATAATGGAACTTATTCTTCCAAAATTTAATTTAACTAAAAATAAGATTAAGCTAAACTGCAATAAGGTTATATAAAATTATTTATAGTTAGGTTAGGTTAGGTGGCAGCCCGATGTATCAGGCTCACTTAGACTATTCAGTCCATTGTGATACCACATTGGTGAACTTCTTTATAGTACGTTTAACTAAATTAAATTTAAATAAATAAAAATAAACTGAATAAAAATAAAATACCTAAAATATATTACACTAAAATTCAATTTAAAAAAATTAAACTAGAATTGTTTAAACTATATTAAATCCAGGTGACATAAGTAATTTAAGTTAAACTAAATCAAAGTACTTTAAATAATACTAAATTAATATATTTTAAATTATACTAAATTAATTTGAATTTTAAAATCAAATCAAATTAATAAGTTATACAAACGTTTAATTTAACTTAATTCGACTTTAACCAATTTAGCTCAATTCCACTCAATTCAATTTAGTTTAGTTCAATTGAGTTCAATTCAATTCACTATCGTTCCATTTCATTAAGTTTTCCTTGTGTTTGTATTAACAATCCCAAAGAATTTCCCATGTATTTGCTTGTATGTGTTCGAAAAAAAAAACTTCTTAAACAAGAAATGAAAATTGTGTCGTAAATTTAAATTTTAATATCCTACCGGATGTGGATGCATAACTTTTTTCCTATGCATATTTCCACAAGCATTGCCATAATTCATTTATTTTCATATGAACCTTATACCAACACTTGTGGTCATATATTTACGGACGAAGAATGGAAAATATTTCAATGTAACTATTGATCCAAATACGAGGAGATTTAGTGACAGAGATCGTATGAAAAAAGAATAAGAATTAAAACAAAAGTTAGAAAATTTTAGGTCAAATGAAATTATTAAAGATACAACTACTACTCTTGTTTTCTGATAAGATAGCATTTTGAAAATTTGTGAGAAATTTTATTATGATTTACTCACTTTGAATATGAATAAATATTAGTGATATAATCATATTTGGTAGATTTATGTAAGACTGAACCTATAAATCTCTAGTTGAAAGCATTTTAAACAAATATATTCGTTTAGATTTGAGGATGTATGAGTGAAATTTGTTCTCATTTGTATTATAAAATAACGATGTAATTCAAATTTGGACAAGTACCCAGAAAAAATTTTTTCTGATTCAATCGCAAAACTAATTAATCCAATTAATTTTTTATTTAAAGAATTTCATTATTTTTTAAGTGATACTGTTAAAAAACTACATGATTTTGGTCGCAAAAATCAATTATTTTTTTGAGGTAGTCAATTATTTACTCATACATTATTTTATGAATAAATTTTCTTATAATTTTAAAGGAATTTCTAATTTCTTATGAATTTTCCAATTATAATTATAGTTGGATTTTTCTTTAAATAAATCAATGAAGAGTATATGGTATATATATAAACTAATTATTCGTTTTTATTATAAAGTTAATTTTAATTTGTAATTAAAACAAACTATGTAACAAATAAATATAATTATTCCCGAACAAATTCCTTAAAATTCCAATTAAGCTTTTGGATATATTTTTGTTTACTTTAAGTTGTTTTGTTTAAGTTGATTAAGAAATTAATTCTATCAATTAATTTTTTAATTAATTAAAAATTCAACATCAATCAAATTTTTAATTGGGAATATTTCGGTGATATTCTTTTTTTTGTGTATGTTTTCGGGGGATATTGTTCATGCTCACCCGAAATAAATCATAAGACAAATATGTTACCAGGGTTGCCATTTTGGGTCCGATCGGACCAAAATTGATCCAAAAAAATTATTAATTTTTAAATTTGGTCGGACCAAATGGAATTTGGTTGATTTTGGTCCATTTTCACCAAATCGGTAAAAGTTTTAAAATATTTCTGTAGAAATACAATTTTGACAAAAATTTTTATAGAAATAAAGTTTTAACAAAATTTTCTATAGAAATAAAAGTTTGCCAAAAATTTGTACGGAAATAAACTTAAAATAAATTTTGTATAGATACAAAATTATGCAAAAATTTTGTATATGAAAAAAAATTATAACTTTTTATAGAAATAAAATGTTGACGACATTTTCTATAAAAGTAAAATTGTGACAAAATTTTCTTTAGAAATAAAATTTTCACAAAATTTTCTATATGTTAGAAAAAATTTTTTTGACAAAATAATCTAAAGAAATAAAATCTTGAAAAAAATTTCTACAGAAATAACGTTTTGACAAAATTTTTTATAGAAATATAATGTTGACAAATTTTTTTTATAGAAATAAAATTTTGACCAAATTTTCTATGGAAATAAAATTTTGACAAAATTTATTATAGAAATAAAATTTTGGCATAATTTTCTACAAAAATAAAATTTTGCGATAACTTTCTATAGAAATAAAATTTTGACAAAATTTTCTATGGAAATAAAGTTTTGACAAAATTGTATATAGAAATAAAATTTTGACAAAATTGTATATAGAAATAAAATTTTGACAAAATTGTATATAGAAATAAAATGTTTAATATTTTCTATAGAAATAAAATTTTGACAACATTTTCTACAGAAATAACATTTTGAAAAAATTTTCTATAGAAATCAAATTTTGACAAAATTTTCTATAGAAATAAAATGTGGCAAAATTTTATATAGAAATAAAATTTTGCGATAATTTTCTATGGAAATAAAATTTTGCGATAACTTTCTATAGAAATAAAATTTTGACAAAACTTTCTATAACAGGTTGGCTGATAAGTCCCCGGTCTGACACATAGATGGCGTCGCTAGTATTAAATGCATATTATTTTTATATAGTACCAACCTTCAAATGATTCGTGTCAAAATTTGACGTCTGTAAGTCAATTTGTTTGTGTGATAGAGCGTCTTTTGTTATTGTGAAAAAATGGAAAAAAAGGAATTTCGTGTTTTGATAAAATACTGTTTTCTGAAGGGGAAAAATACGGTGGAAATAAAATTTTGGCTTTATAATGAGTTTCCGGACTCTGCCCCAGGGAAATCAACAATAACTGAGCACAGAGGAAGGTGAACGCAGTGGACGCCCGAAAAAGGTGGTTACCGACGAAAACATAAAAAAAAATCCACAAAATGATTTTGAATGACCGTAAAATGAAGTTGATCATGATAGCAGAGGCCTTAAAGATATCAAAGGAACGTATTGGTCATATCATTCATCAATATTTGGATATGCGGAAGCTCTGTGCAAAATGGGTGCCGCGCGAGCTCACATTTGACCAAAAACAACAACGTGTTGATGATTCTGAGCGGTGTTTGCAGCTGTTAACTCGTAATATACCCGAGTTTTTCCGTCGATATGTGACAATGGATGAAACATGGCTCCATCACTACACTCCTGAGTCCAATCGACAGTCGGCTGAGTGAACAGCGACCGGTAAACCGTCTCCGAAGCGTGGAAAGACTCAAAAGTCCGCTGGCAAAGTAATGACCTCTGTTTTTTTGGATGCGCATGGAATTATTTTTATCGATTATATTGAGAAGGGAAAAACCATCAACAGTGACTATTATATGGCGTTATTGGAGCGTTTGAAGGTCGAAATCGCGGCAAAACGGCCCCATATGAAGAAGAAAAAAGTGTTGTTCCACCAAGACAACGCACCGTGACACAAGTCATTGAGAACGATGGCAAAAATTCGTGAATTGGACTTCGAATTGCTTCCCCACCCACCGTATTCTCCAGATCTGGCTCCAGCGACTTTTTCTTGTTCGCAGACCTCAAAAGGATGCTCGCAAGGAAAAAATTTGCTTGCAATGAAGAGGTGAATGCCGAAACTGAGGCCTATTTTGAGGCAAAACCGAAGGAGTACTACCGAAACGGTATCAAAAAATTGGAAGGTCGTTATAATCGTTGTATCGCTCTTGAAGGGAACTATGTTGAATAATAAAAACGAATTTTGTCAAGAAATGTGTTTTTCTTTTTTAGACCGGGGACTTATCAGCCAACCTGTTAGAAATAAAATTTTGACAAAACTTTCTATAGAAATAAAAATTTGACAAAATTTTCTACAGAAATAAAATTTTAAGAATGTTTTCTATAGAAATCAATAAAAATAAAAATTTTGAATAGAAATAAAAATTTGACAAGATTTTCTATGGAAGTAATATTTTGGAAAATTTTTAACTTTTTTATTAATTTAATTTGGAAAAATGGTTCGCTCGTACGAATTTTTGTCCAATTTTGGAAAAATGTTAGTCCAAAATAATAATTCATTTTAGCAACGCAAATTTGTGTCCATGCGTGCGTATGATGAACGTATTAATGCAATTTAGTCAGGTAGCGTATTCGCACTATGGGACAAGTTAATTACTTGCTATCGTATCAAATAGTCGATTTGGCTTCTATCATAATAGCACCATTCGATTTTTTCGACAGTTTCAATAAAATAGTACCGAAACTATCGGATTTTTTGCAATAACTAATTATTTCCGATTTTAAATGCTGTTCATTAAACAAGAGTATGATAATTTTTCTTGTGTGTTTGAAACTCATATTTTATTGAGTTTACATTATGCAAAACGAGTAAGTAAAAAAGCAACGAAAAAACTACTTTACGTTGACTTTATTTGATTTCAAAAAGTTCTTCCGTTTGAAATGGTGGATACAGTTTTGCCGAACATTCGTTCAGACTCCATGAATGCTGGAATGTAAAAAAAAAAAAAAACAAGATTTTACCACCCACATACTGACAAAAATCATTGCAAAATTGATCACAATGGACTGAATAGTCTATGTGAGCCTGATGTAAATCGGGCTACCACTTTAACCTAACGTTCTAAATTCTAATTTTTTAAATATGTATTAACTTTCCCTGTGTCTATTGTATAGAACAAGATATTTGCTACAAAATACAATGAAATTTATTGCCTCAATAAAAAGCCGTCAACTTTAGGAAAAAAGAATCTGTTTTAAAGGGCTAAGTCTTTAGACATTAAAGTAAATCAGTATTTTTTATGTTTGCTTTATTTTATCCAAATTAGCTTATAGCATCACGGGTATTTTTTGTGACCTGTGTTTCTTCGATAATATCGCTATCTATCCTATCGAAAGTTTTGTAGCTCTTTTCTATGATTATTTGTTACTCAACCTTCTATGATTATTTGTTTTGCAACCTATGCAAAATATATAATTTATCAGATCAACAAGTAAAGATATTTTTATTAGTGAATTTGAAATAATGTAATTGAATGCACTTTTAATAAAAAAACTCAAAGTCTTGTCAAGTTGTAGCGGTGGCAATTGACCGCTAGATCAATCCAACAACATTTGAATAGCTAGGTTAAAAGGATTATAAAACGAGCTGTTTACCTACCCATTTAACTCAATGGCAAGGGGCCTCCTAACGGCGTTCCAATGTGAAACCGTAAAATCGTTTAGAGAAGCTTTGAAACACACAGCAATATCACTAGATTTTTGCGAGGGGATAATCTACCGCTAAAAACCTGTTTGTTATTCGATTAAACCTACAATTGAAACCAGAAATCTTTGCATGCAACGTCCGCCTGTGGGCTTTAACCTCTGTATACCTGTAGCCTCTATGTCTGCTCGATGACTGTCGGAAGGACTTATGAGGTCGAAGCTACGGCAATTATTTATCCCATAGTTGAACCACATCACATTATTATTATAAAATATGAAAATGAAACTAATACAGAGGACCTTTAAATTAAACCAACCTAAAAACGAACCTTATATATACTCTACTAGTATGAGAAGTCCATCCTCTTAAAACTGTCATTTTAAAGGTTTACTTGGACTTTTTTTAAACAAGGTTTTGCAGATTAAAAACTTTTTTCCCCTGACTTCTTACTATCCTCAACTTATAGACTTTCCATAGTTTTGACAATTGACTCGTATTAACTAGACGCCTTTTAATGCTGGCCAAAATCGACTAATATAAATTTAACAAAATGTTAAAAAGTCGACATTGGATTGAAAGGGGAATATGTATACAAATAATTCTGTTGTAACTCTGAAAGTATCTAAACACATGGTTTATTTTAAAAATCATGTAAAGGAATACACAGAAACAGACATACGGCGAAAATTAATGTGTAAATGTTTGTTTTTAAATGTTTAACCGCACAAAAACTTGTAAAGGTCGAAAAGTCAATTCTCAAAATTTTTGAAAAAAAAAATGAAAAATAGATTCTTTAAATTTTTTAAAATACAAAAACTCAAAAAAAAAATTGGAAAAGTTGACTTTTATATTCCCATTACAATTCCTATAAGTATATAAACTAATTTAGCATACTTGTTGGTCACATTAGTACCAGAAGAAGATTCCTTAACAACTAACATAAATTGAACAGAGCCCCACTTATTAATAGTAGTGAAGTTCTCAACCTGTGAACATAAGCTCAAGAGATTTGGTAGAATTTTATTTACACAGAAAAAAATATATTTTTTGAGATTGAGATTGATTGATTGATTTATTTATGACATGTACAACAAGAATATTAGGTTCTTATAATTACAGTACATGTTACAATTATCCATTTAATATAAAATAATAACATAATTATACCTAAGAGTAAAAGTTTTGGTAAATTTACACATGATATTGTGAATCCAAAGTAAGTAACATATTTTTAATCCCGAAATAAATGGATCTAACAGATTTTTTAAATTAATTTCTGCAATAATGGTCTCTATATTAAACGCAAATTAAAAAATTAATTGATACAATTAAATTTTGTAATTGAATTTTATTTATATTATTTGAATCAATTAAATACATTTTTGTAATTGAATTTTATTTATATTTATTTGAATCAATTAAATTCTAAAATGTTTTTTTTTCTAATTCATTTAAAATTTTATTTGAAAAATTTTGTTGATATTTTTTATGCGTATGAGAATAGTTATTAAGTTTTGGTCTTTCAAATAACAGATGGATGAACAGACTCCAAGACTCCCAAATTTTCTATTTTTTCCATTATAAATTGGAATAGACAATAGGAGAGCATAAAACTTTTCTTCTGTGTATAAATTTTTAATCCATAATATAAATTGATCTCCTCTCTATCATCCTGTATCAATAATAATCAATCTTTCTCGATTCAATTTTCATTAAAATCCTATATCATTGTTGACAATTTTCAGAAGAAGCAAAAATTTTTTTGAGCATCTCCCTAAAATCAAGGACACGCACACACACAAGCACACGAAATAAAATTACAAGAAAATACCATAAAATTGCTATTTGCTTTTAGTATTCCAAACGAAATATGGAACCAAAAGATTGCCAATTGAGATTGAATAAAAATTTTTAAAAAAGCAATGCATAAATTGACTAAATACAGATGAAAAATTCTGGACTTCAATAAGCAATAGCCAAGCAAATATGGCAATTTCACTTATACCGTGTGAGACTACAAAACAAAGCAAAAAAACAAAAATAACCAACGAAAATTGAGAAAGCAAATTCAGTTGTATTGAACTAAACCTAAGGTTGGAAGGATGTTTGAGAGTTTACCCGAAACAAAAATCCACCAAAAATTTGTTGGGAAATCAACATACAAACAAAAGAAATCAAGAACCTCCGAAACCATAACCCTACAAATACCAAATTTTCCTTTTCTCTTGGCTATAACCATACCACCCCATTTTCTAGTTTTGGTATAAAACAAAACGATGCTTGAAAAGCGAAAAACAAAAAAGACAACAACTAAACGAACCAATTTAAAATTTAACTTCAATCTAACTATCACACGGAAGACCATCGATCCTATCGTCACCGAACTAAATCTACTAACAACAATCACCAAAAACAAAAAAACAGAGAATCACCACCACCACCAATGGACAAGAGAAACTTTTTTGTCCTTTCAATTTTTGTTTTTTGTATTAGGATATGATGACAATCGGTAAAAAAACGCTACCATCACCAGCACTGCAAATATCGCCAAAGAGCACAGTCCAAAAAACAAATTGGAAAAAAATCAGGCATCTGACCACAACTGTTTTCATCAGAGGTAAAGAAAATTGGATTTGATGTAACAAACGGAAACCAACAAAACCGACTGAACAGAAAAACTTTCGATATATGCTCACATGCATGCATTTTCCCACATATGACAACCACAGACGTAGAAAGAATGTTAACCCATAGAAAAAAGGACTCCAATTCAGAAATTCTAAATACATTGATCCGTTCTGAGCACATCAAAGCTGTTATATGCAATGACTTTCACCAAAATTATAATAGAAGATACTCAAAATGCGTGCACCTAAAAGTGAAGAGGAAATGTTGTTGATATGGACGTAGCTGGTCATGATAATAAGGATCACTAAGGTATTGCAAAACTCACAATTTTTTTTAACGAAAAACAAATTTTTTTATGTAGGAAACATTTTTGTTTATAGTCAACCACTTAATTTAAAAATTCGTTTCAAAAATACGTGGTGTGAAGTATAAAAAGCTTAAATTTTCAAATGTTGAGCGTTAAATCATTATAGATAACACAGCAAAAAATATAATGAAAAAATGTCCAATTCAATGAGATGCTTGAAATTGAAAAGGTTTGTTGAAAACTTGAGTGACACAATTAACTCTTCAATTAAATTAAAAATTACAGACAATTATCATATTAATTATAATTATGTCAGCAGCCCCCAACCAAATTGATGAGCTGTATTCTCTTATTATAATTAACTTTTTAATTGAACCATAAAAAAAAACAAAAACAAAAAATATTTGAAGTTGCAAGTAAAGTTCAACTAAATGCTTGATTGCTCTTATAATCAACTAAAATTTTAATTATTTTAATAACGCTTACAATTCAAGTAAAGGGTGATACGGTCAAAATTTGGTCAATATAAACTTGACGTATTTCTTTCAATTTTGCATTTTAAAAACCTGAACACCCCTCATTTTGAAGGTGTGTGTGTGTGTAGAATGTTGCTCCTACTTTGATTTTGGATTTCACTCTTCAGTTGTCAAAATGCCGTCCAAGCAAGAAGAGCAGCATATCAAAATTTTGCTCGCGCATCGCAAAAATCCGAGCTACTCGCACGCAAAGCTGCCAAAATCGCTAAAAGTTGCCAAATCAACCATTACAAATGTAATTAAAGTGTTTGGGGAACGTTTGTCGACAGCCAGGAAGTCTGGATCGGGGGGAAATCGAAAACCGGAAGCCGCTGAGACGACAAAGAGAGTTGCCAGTAGTTTCAAGCGAAACCCTAACCTCTCTCTCCGAGATGCCGCAAATAAGCTGGGTGTATCGTCTACAACCATGCATCGAGCCAAAAAACGAGCCGGACTATCGACTTACAAGAAGGTAGTGACTCCAAATCGCGATGATAAACAAAATACGACGGCCAAAGAGCGATCCCGGAGGCTGTACACGACGATGCTGACGAAGTTTGACTGCGTGGTAATGGATGACGAAACCTACGTCAAAGCCGACTACAAGCAGCTTCCGGGGCAGGAATTTTATACGGCAAAAGGAAGGGGAAAGGTAGCAGATATTTTCAAGCACATAAAACTGTCAAAGTTCGCAAAGAAATATCTGGTTTGGCAAGCCATCTGTACCTGTGGCTTGAAAAGCAGCATTTTCATAGCTTCCGGGACTGTCAACCTAGAAATTTACGTGAAGGAGTGTTTGAATAAACGTCTGCTGCCTTTCCTGAAGAAACACAGTTGTTCCGTACTGTTTTGGCCGGATTTGGCATCTTGCCATTACGGTAAAAAGGCCATGGAGTGGTACGCCTCCAACAACGTGCAGGTGGTTCCCAAGGACAAGAACCCTCCCAACACGCCATAGCTCCGCCCAATTGAGAAATACTGGGCTATTGTCAAGCGGAACCTAAAGAAGACCAAAAAAACTGCTAAGGACGAGCAGCAGTTCAAGGCAAACTGGCTTTCTGCGGCGAAGAAGGTGGACAAGGTGGCTGTACAAAATCTGATGGCAGGTGTCAAGCGTGAGGCCCGGCAATTCGGATTTGGAAAAGCGAAAGCCTAGCTGAATATTTTTCCTGAATTTTATACTAATTGAACTTGAAAAAGAAATTTAATTTGATTTTTTTAAATAAACGATTTCACCGATTTACACGCGTTTTCCCTTCACCAAATTTTGACCGTATCACCCTTTAATAATATGCAAATCATGTGCACGATTTTAAACACACTCTCGTCTTCAAAGAGATCTACAAGTTAGGTTGGGTTGGGAGCCACCGTGGTGCAATGATTAGCACGCCCGCCTTGCATACTCAAGGTCATGGGTTCGATTCCTGCTTCGACCGAACACCAACAAGTTTTTCAGCGGTGGATTATCCCACCTCAGTAATGCTGGTGACATTTCTGAGGGTTTCAAAGCTTCTCTAAGTGGTTTCACTACAATGTGGAACGCCATTCGGACTCGGCTATAAAAAGGAGGTCCCTTGTCATTGAGCGTAACATAGAATCGGGCAGCACTCAGTGATAAGAGAGAAGTTCACCAATGTGGTATCACAATGGACTGAATAGTCTAAGTGAGCCTGATATATCGGGCTGCCACCTAACCTAAACTAGTTTGGGTTAGGTTTTGTTGAAAAGAGGATTCAGGTTGCCCCTGACACTCTCCTACTTTAGTATTGGGCTAACTTCTTCTTTCCATTGTACCCTTGTTCTATTCGAGGAATTCTGTGATCTGAACCAACTCCCTAATTCCTGCTTCCAGTCCCTGTCCCTCAAGATGGGTCAAAACCCGAATCACCTCTTTACCGATATGATTGACTCTTTGCCTGGTAAAGGCAGAGCTATAACAAAGGTAGCATCATCCACGAAACACGCTCTCATGCGTCATCCTCCGTTGTTTCTATACCATATTCGGCACTGATGTGCTCTTGATTTTAGGTACCCGGTCTTTATTCCCACGGTCCTGTTGACTGTCGTCCTACTCTCATTGAGTAGTCCTCAAGTCCTTTCTTTTCTGGTTCACACCATAGAATTATCGTCGCCCTTCCGATCATTGCATTGGTCCACATGGCTTTATGTGTCTCCCGCGCCCATTCATCCAACTTGGCCCTCGAAGCCTCTATTCGCTTTGCGTCAACCGTATGATGTGTATCCCTCCCTATTCGAGTCTTAGTTGATCATGCTTTTGCATAATAGAACCGTAATGTCTGATATTGCCTTCATTCACCTCCACCAATATGGGAAAGTGTTTACGTTTTGTGGCCTCGTGTTATTTCCAATCCATATTCCATTATGACATCTACTTCTGCCTGAAGGATTGTATTGTGGTCCGGTAATCGGAATAGGATCTCAGTGTCACATCTTTGATCCATCGGTGTATCAGTTTTTCCCTACTGGTATTTGTTTTGGGGTCCCATTCTCTCGCGGCAGCTGTGGCCACCTCAGGTATACGATCTTGGATTATTGCAGCATCCGTTAGTTCATGCACCATCTCCCTTAGTATTCTTTAATGGTTCATGTTTCTGTCCGTTTTCCCCAATATCTTCATTTTCATCGCAGCCGCCATGGCTCGGGTATCACTAAAATTGTAAATGAATTGAACTCGTAAGCGCTCACGAAAACATTACGGGGGCGGTAATGTTTTCGTGAGCGTATTTTTCCGAAATTCGTTACTCACGAACATTCACGAAGAAATTATTTTCGTGACTCACACTCACGCACGACATTTGGTTTGTTAATCACGCATACTCACTCCGTTGTCATCAGCGTGAATCACGACTCTCACGTGAGTCACGACAATTTTGAGTCACGTGCACACCTCTAGTAAAAATGCCCAAGAAATCAAATCGGGAGATCGCACTATATGGGGGCTATAACAAAATATAGATTGATGTAAATCAAATATTATACAGACATTTATGGAAATAAAATATCACTAGATTTCCAATCTCAGGTAAATCGGATAAAAGTTGCGGTGTCTAGAGGCTCTAGAAGTAATATCGGGAGTCGCTTTATATGGGGGCTATTTCAAAAACTGAACTGTTATAGTTCATCTTCGAATTCGATGTGCTGGCAGACAAGAAACTAATCTGGGTCAAATATCACAATGATACCTCTCCCATTGAAGGCTGTTACGCGATTTCTGTAGATAAACAGACAGACGGACATCCTTATATATACCTCGAATTTCTCCCCCTCTCAAACAGAATGGCAAACTTTTTATAACCACATCCTATGATGGTGGGTATAAAATACTTACATCGTTGTAGCTTTTCGGAGAAGCATGTTTTTTGAGTCTATTGAGTTGTAAATGCATTTTTATCTAAACTTCTATAGATCTTAAGTCCAGTATCGTCTCCAAGGCTCTGTCCCAATTATGCCAAGACAATATCTTCGTTGGACCAGTTGTAAAATGTATATGTTGCACTTCCTCTACATTGATTTTCACCAGCCTATCGGCGCGTATGGCCAGATTGACCTTATTACGCTCTCATATGGCCCTCATTGGATTCAGGATGTAGATAGCACCGCTCTTCTGCACATTGACTAACATCTCAGTCCTCTCTTTGATGTGGCTCTTCGAATTCTTCCAATACTCCTAAGTACTTTATTTTATCAGACACTGAAATCATCTTGCCCAAAAAACTCGGTTCGATATATTGAGCAATTTTAGTACTTCTAATGAGTACGCTTAATTCTGTCTTCTTCGGGTTCATGAGCTTAATTACGCTGATAATTCTAAAAATATATTTTTAAGCAAAGCTTTCCTCAATATTTTTGTCGACGACCGGTTTCTTAATTTTTAGGTTTTTTCACGAACTTTCAAGAAGTAGACTACTGACGTAATTTACAACTCAACCGTGAGTCACGGTCATTTTTTTTTACTGAGGAGATATTTCGTAAAACAGGAGTCTTCTCGTTGGTCACGTGAATGTATATGAGTTACCAGAGTTGTCGTGTGAGGCCGTTATTATGATCGTGAGTATGAGTTTTTAATTTTTTTTCGTGCGGGTTTTCACTTCGTGATCGTGAGATCTACTACAAGTATTGTGGGTGATTGAAAATTGTACACGTGAATACCTGTGTATTAAGGCTGCCACCAAAACGGCACGATATGTGCATCGTTCCTCGGACAATGAAAAAAAAACTCTTTGTGACAATCCTACACTGAAAGAAAAGCTTCGTATCTTAACGGTACTTGTCTTTAAAATTTAGTTAACAGTTACATAGATACAATGAACTTTTTCAGTACGCTAATAAATTTTGTATTTAATTTCATTATATTACAAACATTTTCATTGTCTTCATGAAAGGTGTTCGTTACATTAATGAAAAATTCCATTGGCTGAATTTTAAAGAAATTTTCTTTGTGTGAAGGACAAAACTTTAAGATGAGAGACGGCTATGTAGACCACTTGCTACCACGAGGCACAGTTTTATTTATACGGGAAACCTATCAGACGAAACATCTTTCCATAGTAGAAAGAAAGATATACTCTATTTTTTGAAGGGAGATAATGGTTAGGTTAGGTTAGGTGGCAGCCCGATGTATCAGGCTCACTTAGACTATTCAGTCTATTGTGATACCACATTAGTGGACTTCTCTCTTAACACTGAGTGCTGCCCGATTCCACGTTAAGCTCAATGACAAGGGACCTCATTTTTATAGCCGAGTCCGAACGGCGTTCCACATTCCAGTGAAACCACTTAGAGAAGCTTTGAAACCCTCAGAAATGTCACCAGCATTACTGAGGTGGGATAATCCACCGCTGAAAAACTTTTTGGTGTTCGGTCGAAGCAGGAATCGAACCCATGACCTTGTGTATACAAGCGGGCATGCTAACCATTGAACCACGGTGGCTCCCAACGGAGGACGGTGAACGCAGTGGACGCCCGAAACAGGTGGTAGGGAGATAATGTTCCCAGGTCTTCCGATATGGGATTCATTTTTTGCTTTGTACCCTTCGAGCACCTCGTTTGATTTTTGTTTATTGAAAACTGTAGATCTACGTCTCTGCTATGTACACAAACACAATTATCCTTCATCATATATGAAAAAGGAGGGTGTATGAATGAATGAGTCTGAATATTGCAATGAACCTGGGTGTTATCCTTTAACTAGCACCAGTTTCAATTTTTTTTTTCATTTTTGTTTTTTGATGCATTAGTCCCTTTCACATCGACAGCCGTACACTTTGGGCACTGCTGCTTGATTTATTTATTTTTGTTTTCTACTGGTATTCCATGTTCAACTTCCTTGTTTCAGGAGTGTGTTTGCTTCTTCCATGCTCAACTTAAAAGGATAGACACTCAATCAATAACTTTGTTCGACAAAAATAAATAAATAAACAATAACACAAGAAAATTGACGAAAACTGGTCAAGAAAACAAATGAAAATCGAACGAATTTTCAATGAAAACTCTGTAGACAGTTTTTAAGGAAAACAGCTTAAAACTTGAGTGATAGAGACTTACTGAGAGTTCACTGGAGGACACGACACGACTATAAGGTCGTTGATAATGTGCCCTATATGAAATGGTCCCAGATGGTTGTAACGAATTGAAAAGAAAAGTTTTGTTTTTTTTTGTTGATATTTCTTGTGCCATTGTTTATTGATGTAGACGGAACTTATGTTCCTAATTGGCTTAACACTTTAACATTAGGAGGACATGAACATGGGTAGCATGTTAGATTTCCTTGCATTGAAAAAATTTTATAAAAATGCCAGAAATTGAAAATTTCGTTAGGTTCATTAGAAGTCTAAAATTGGATTTCATTGTAATATTTTTTGGGGTATTTCAGGAGAATATCTGTACACAGAAAAAATATCACCAAAATATTTCCAATAAAAAAAATGGAAAATCTTTTCAATTAGTAAATTAATTGATACAAATATTTTTTTAATCAGACTCGGAAGATTAAGACAGTTACAAAAAGTGATGGTTTTTTTTTAGTTTTTAGTTAAAAATTTATTTCAAGCAATCAATTGTTAAACAAACCAAAAAACACTAAGCCAATTCAGAAAGTCATTTAAAATAAATACTTTTTTAACTAAAAAAGTTATGCCCTGTTCCTGTATATCGAACGAAAACCCATTCGAAAGAAAGGCAGTCACTCGAATTCGAATGAATTTGGGTTTTTCTATTTTTGAAAGTTTGTTTCGTTTGTATGAGAATACATTGATTATTAAAAATGAGTATTTTTAAATTTTTGGCCTGAGAATTCATTCAAATGTTAACAATGCTTTTACTTTTTTCTTGACACTTATTGTATATGTTCGTTTATTACTCGACAACAAAATATCAAGTGACTTGCCTTTCGAAATAAAAGAACAAAAATCAATTTTCTTTCGTTTGGAATACGAAAGAAGGCTTTCGTTCGATATACATGAACAGGCCATTAATTGAGCTTTGCAATCAACATCAATTAAAATTGCTAATGAAATCAAGTATCTTTTTATGCCTAATTAAAACTGTGTTTGATACTATCATTTTCGTGATTGAAGACATTTCAATTAAAAAATCAACTGGATCAATTAATTTCGTGATTGAATCAGATGCCCTGTTCCTGTATATCGAACGAAAACCAGTTCGAAAGAAAGGCAGTCACTCGAATTCGAATGAATTTGGGTTTTTCTATTTTTGAAAGTTCGATTCGTTTGTATGAGAATACATTGATTATTAAAAATGAGTATTTTTAAATTTTTGGCCTGAGAATTCATTGAAATGTTAACAATGCTTTTACTTTTTTCTTGACACTTATTGTATAAGTTCGTTTATTACTCGACAACAAAATATCAAGTGACTTGCCTTTCGAAATAAAAGAACAAAAATCAATTTTCTTTCGTTTGGAATACGAAAGAAGGCTTTCGTTCGATATACAGGAACAGGCCAAGAATTTTTTTTTTTCAAATTCATATTCAAATTGGCTTGAAATTTAAAACGTATGACCCATATTTTTGTATAGCACCCATATAGACTTATCATCCGTTTTGACTTCTTGAAGTCATGGGAGCCAAAATTTTTATTCAATTTGACTGAAATTTGAAATCTTAATGTGATTTAAGCTCGTATAGAGCTATTCCAAATTTCGTATATATCGGTCAATGTTTTGATATAGCCCCCATTTAGACCGCCAATTTGACTTCTAAAGGGCAAATTAAGAAAAAAATCTGTATAAGTATCCCTTGTAAATTTGTATAGTTTTAAATCTCTTAATGATTTTACAAAAAAAAAATAGAACTTACTTACCATGGGACTTTGAAATGTTTAAAGGTACTGAATTTAAAGAAAGTGTTGTCAAAATTTTGTAGCTATAGAAAATTTTGTCAACATTTTATTTCTATAGAATATTTTGTCAAAATTTTATTTCTATCGAAAATTTTGTCAAAATTTTATTTCCATAGAAAATTTTGTCTAAATTTTATTTCTTTAGATAATTTTGTCAAAATTTTATTTCTATATATAATTTTGTCAAAATTTTATTTCTATTGAAAATTTTGTCAAAATTGTATATCTATAGAAATTTTGCCAAATTTTATTTCTATAGAAAATTTTCTCAAAAGTTTATTTCTATAGAAAACTTTGCGAAAACAATTTATTTCTTTAGAAAATTTTGTCAAAATTTTATTTACATAGAAAATGTTGGTACCTCCTAGTTGGACACTCCGATAACCGTACAACTCCCATACATGGACAGTTTCCTGGGGACGTTTGCTATATTAACACATTGAAATTAACCTTTCATACCTGGACACCTCTCAAAAGTGGACAAAATTTAGGTGTCCGTGTGTGTCCACCTTTCAGAGATTTCACTGTATATTGCAAAATATACCAAACCATTAAGAATTCTACCAATTTTGCAAAACAATAAAAAATCTACCACTTTGGTAGAATTCTACAAAATGTGGCAACAGTGGTCTGGAACCATATGAAAGGCTGTCACCATCAAACGGTTTTCGTGAACGTTTAGAAAGAAATTTAAAATTTTAAAACAATATTATTATGTGCCTTCAATGACGGTGTGTAAAAATGTGCACTTTTTTTGCGCGGAAAATTAAGTTTTTGTGTTCATTTCTAAAAAAAAAAAAAACAAGTATATACGGCCGTAAGTTCGGCCAGGCCGAATCTTATGTACCCTCCACCATGAATTGCGTAGAAACTTCTACGAAAGACTGTCATCCACAATCGATATCTATATATCGAATCGGATGAAATTTGCTTCTCTTAGAGGCTCCGCAAACTAAATCGGGGTATCGGTTTATATGTGGACTGTATATAATTATGGACCGATGTGGACCAATGTTTGCATGCTTGTTAGAGACCCTATAGTAACACCATTTACCAAATTTCAGACGGATCGGATGAACTTTGCTTCTCTTAGAGGATCCGAAAGCCAAATTTGGAGGTCCGTTTATACGTAAAAGTGGACCGATATGGCCCATTTGCAATACCATCTGATCTACATCAATAACAACTACTTGTGCCAAGTTTCAAGTCGATAGTTTGTTTCGTTCGGAAGTTAGCGTGATTTCAACAAACGGACGGATTTGCTCAGATGGACTCAGAATTCCACCACGACCCACAATATATATACTTTATGGGGTCTTAGAGCAATATTTCGGTGTGGTACAAACGAAATGACAAAGTTAATATAACCCCCCCCCCTTCCTATGGTGGATGGTATAAAAACAGGCAAAAGTGCGAAAAGTCTTCGAAGAGACAAATTGCGGGCATTTACAGCACTGCCTACAAACGAGAGTGCTGCGATTGCCCTTTTTGCTCCTTTCAATTCTTTTCTGCCTGCTGAAATTATAACATTTTTTTTAGGTTGCAGGCAACATTTTAAAAATGCGCATTCTGTACAGACAAAATTAAGGCAAAGCACTTGTTCAGAAAAGAAAACACAATAAAATTCCATCTGGCCGAAACTTTGACCGTATATACTTGCTAATTTTAAAATTCGTTATGCAAAATGTTCATATTATATTTTAAATATAGTTTAAATTGCTTACCCATATAAAATGTGAAAATTTACCTTTAACTAAAACTACATTCGTTGGTATTCGATTAAATAAATGTCTGCTTTTAAAATATTACCAACCTTTTGCACAGCGCGAAGTAGTAACCCCCCCGCATACATATATAACTGGAGCAAACTATGTATCCTGTTGTGTTAAGCCAAAACTAAAACATTGTATGCGTAAACTTAGTCGACTATATGTATGTTTGTGAGTGTGTGAATATGCGTACATGTCTGTGTATGTGTCTATGGCTTCAATGCACAACTAAATGTTGGCACTATCTAGACAAGGACGCATTTTACTTAATTTTTTTGAGAATGTATGGTCTTAGGTTTTGCATTGCCTGCTATGCGACAGCAGCAAGACATCGGAGATTTAAATCCAAGGCCCAAGTGTATAACGTATGGCGCGCATGCAAGGCAACTTTGAATTTCCTTCATGATAGAGCTCTACTATTGTCACCACTGCGATCATTGTATGTGTGCGTGTGTGTTGGCAGTATAATGCACGTGGTGCGGTGAAGTAGTATTTCATGCAAAGTGATTAAATTGTGGCTGGCAAAGCTTTTTGCTCCTGCTGAGTTCCTATTTCTATTTCTGTAAGGACTTTATTCGTCTTCTTTCAATTCGTTCGTCTCTATTTTTATATGTGGTTGTGATGTTTTCTGTAGTGATGCAAAATGGTGTTACTGCTACATTTTGCACCACAAAGTAAAAGTACTATGACCTCAAGAAGCAAAAGCTTGACACTTTTCCAATAAACACTTAGTTGGTTTTATTTTTGGTCCAAAGGGATGCAGAAGAATAGAAGAATTTTTTTGTGTATGTTTATTTGGTACCAGCCACATCACCAAAGTGTCAAGTGTATAGAATTTTGCATCCTTTTTGTTTTTGTGGTCAGGATTTTGTAACTTTTCTTGAAATGGGTGAAATGTACTGGTGCGCTTTTCAATATGGGTTAAATAGGAATTTAAATTTTTATTGAAGTAAAATTTTTAAATTTTAGGAAGTATTTGTGTTTGTTTTTTCATTTCACATAGTGCCAAAAACCCTTGCAACATCCTAACATTTAATTTTGAAAAAAAAAATGTTTATATCTTAAGGTACTTTCATACATATTTCAGAATTTTGGAAGATTTTAATATTATTAAAAATTGTTTCTTAATTGTTATACAAAAATAAATTGTAAAATGAATCATTTTGAATAAACAATGACATATGAAAAACAACTGAATCCAACTTGTTTTCAAAAGGGTATTGTTTAAAATGAGAAAAAGTTTACGGCAAAAATAGGACAATAACATTGGGCATGAGAACACGGAATCGGCCAGCACTCAGTGCTAAACGAGAAGTTCACAACTACTATCACAATGGCCTGAGTAATCTAAGTGAGTCTGAAATAAAGAGCTGCCAAAGTACCTACCTAAACATTATATACAAAATATCGCCCATACAGATTTAGACAAATACATATGAGCATAATATCCTAATATTAAACTTGTACAAGACACTCGTTTAGGTCGATATTACGATTACTATATTTCTAAGAAGTGAATAGATTCATAATTAAAAAAGATTTTCAAAAAAGAAAAATCTCTTTCTCAACACCTAGAAGAACGAAATTCTAATAATTGACATGAGAACATCGTCTAATAAGGGGAACTGACGAGGCAAACCCGAAACAGTTGACTTTCCCTCTATTGCAGGCAACATTTTTGTCTTTATGTAACATAAGGTTACTATCATGTCTAAATAGGGCAACTAAAACCGATACCGGTTAACCGGATTCAATTGCACAAACCGAAACAGGATAGTGAAAAAATCGGCATTTTCGGTTAACCGCGAAAACTGGGTTTTGACCATCGGGTTTCTGTATTTCAATGGAATTTTTATCCACTTTGTCATGTGTTTTTTTTTCAAAGTCGAGAATTTTTATTTTTTTATTTTCTGAATAAAATTAATGTTTAAAACCAATTTTTATTTTTTAGGTTTTAACCGGTTTTGAGATCAATAAATAAAACCCGAAATAGGGTTTTAAAATACTGCGATTTTTTGATAAACCCACTTTTCAAAAACAAAAACGGTTACGTGGACACCATATTTCCAAATCTCTCGTTTGACATCTACAGATTTAATCCAGTGACAGTTTTTTATTTTGTTTACAAGCTTATAAAGCATTTTAATCTGAAATAAAATGTGAAAGAGTAATTGCTTTATTTGACTAGAAAACAACAAGTGGCTATCGCTAGAGATCTCCAGCATTTAAATATATATGAATCTCTTTTTCTCATACCGTTGCTTGTTACCTTGATGCTCGCAGTGCTACATCACGTCCAAAAAGTGAACGAAAAACGTTAACAATACCAGAAATGATCCGAAAGGTGAAGGCCAAATTTGATTGAAATCCAGGCTCCAGTGCCAGAAAATTTGCTGGTGAGCTGAGCATATAGCGAAAACGGATGCAACACATATTGAAAAATGAGCTTGGTTCAAAGCCAGTGAAGTTCCAAAAATGCAAGAGCTCGCCGATGAACAAAAAGTAGAATTGAAAGAGCCAAGGTGTTGATCCACCTGTTAACGAGTTTGCTTTTCTCCGATGAGAAGCCATTCCAAGTTGACCAGCTTGCGAAAAAAGATCGGGTTTACTTGGCAAAGAAGTTAACTGAAAATTGACACCAGAACTGAAGTGCCACCGCCAAAGAAGTTAGCTGAAAATTTACACCTTCGATTGACCACCAGAACACAAGTACCTCCGAATTCGGTGGGTCGCCGTAACGGCCGATATTTGCTCCCCGCTCATGTACATCGACCGAGGGGTCAAAATAAATGCCGAACATTATGGGGAAAATGTCCTAAAGATGGAATTGAAGCCCTGGGAAGACAAACATTTCGGCCGCAAACCATGGATATTCCAACTGTACTCAACACCATCGTACTCAGCACGGGCAATGACAACCAAAATCTTCGGATATCAATCCGTTGAATTTTTGCACGCGGGCCATTTTGGAGAGTACGCTTGGTACACCAAAAATACCAAAGTGTCGATCAATTTTAGATAGTGCTTGCCGGGAATTGGTCAAAATACCGCAGAGCCACTTTCGTGCAACGTGTGGCTTCGAAATCTGTTTGAAGGCTATAATTCGAGCCAAAGTACCAAAGTGTCGATCAATTGTGGATAGTGCTTGTCGGGAATTGGGCAAAATACAGCAGAGCCACTTTCGTGCAGCGTGTGGCTTTGAAATCCGTTTGAAGGCCATAATTCGAGCCAAAGTACCAAAGTGCCGATCAATTGTGGATAGTGCTTGTCGGGAATTGGGCAAAATACCGCAGAGCCACTTTCGTGCAGCGTGTGGCTTCGAAATCCGTTTGAAGGCCATAATTCGAGCCAAAGGCATCCAATTCGAACTAATCTAAAGTGATTCTAAAATTTGATGTTATTACCAACAATTTGTGCTTGTGAACTATAAAATTATAAAAAAATATATATTGCCTTAAAATTAAAAAAAAAAAATAATAATAATAATAATTGGAACTCAAATTCAAAAATTTTGTAAAGATTTTGTGACATTCATTTATGACCTCTTCAACGATTAAAACTTGTTTATAGTCGAAAACAAAAACTTGTCATTCTGACCATCTCTGCTAAAGATACCGTTGCAGATATATTTCATTCCCTATATCAAACATTACAAAGGTTAAATAGTAAGGTTACGAGAGCTATAGGCGAAGACCACGCGCCAGGGTATTCATAGATATCGAATATAGCTTGAACTATTACGACATGTCTTTATTCAATTGAGTTTTCCTTGAACTCATTTTTTAAAAGTTTCCTTAAATGAATTTCTCAATTTTACCAACAATTTTGTACATTGTTTTATACGATATTATGAACAGTTCGTAATACTCAATATTAAGAATAAAAAAAGTTGAACCGAGCCACTTTATTTATGTCTTGGTCATTCCAAAGGGTTTCTTTGTACATCAAACTTTTTTTTTTTTTTTTTGGCTAACACCACTTTGTGTTTGTGTGAGTTTGCTTTTATTTCATTTATTTATTTTTTTTTTCAATTCTTTGGTGTTTATGCAAATTTTTTTCCAGTTTCTCAAAATTGTCGCACAGTCTGTATCGTTATTCTCTTGCCATCACGTTCGAATATCTTCTGCAATGAAAACGGATAGCAGTCATGTTGTTGATGTTCCTGCCAAGCGGTAGTGTTTGAAAAAACTTTAGTTGCCTCCATTGAAAAGTCTACAATGCAAGTGTATATGAGCCATTGCAGTGCGGGAATGCATAGAATTTTTTACGCTAACCTACTCTGTATTAAAAAGAGTATTATAGGCGTTTTTGTAAAAAATGTCGGAAAATTGATGCTTGACTCCATAATAACATATATGACAAAGGTCCTAGCGTTGCCAAGAGTATGGGTTCCCTAATTTTCTTTTAAATGAAAAAACCATATACTAACTATTCATATTTTCTTATTTAAGATAAAGGGTGATACGGTCAAAATTTGGTCAATATAAATTTGACGTATTTCTTTCAATTTTGCATTTAAAAAACCTGAATACCCCTCATTTTGAAGGTGTGTGTGTAGAATGTTGCTCCTATTTTGATTTTGGAATTCACTCTTCAGTTGTCAAAATGCCGTCCAAGCAAGAAGAGCAGCGTATCAAAATTTTGCTCGCGCATCGCGAAAATCCGAGCTACTCGCAGGCAAAGCTGTCAAAATCGCTAAAAGTTGCCAAATCAACCGTTACAAATGTAATTAAAGTGTTTGGGGAACGTTTGTCGACAGCCAGGAAGTCTGGATCGGGGGGAAATCGAAAACCGGAAGCCGCTGATACGACAAAGGGATTTGCCGGTAGTTTCAAGCGAAACCGTAATCTCTCTCTCCGATATGCCGCAAATAAGCCGGGTGTATCGTCTACAACCGTGCATCGAGCCAAAAAACGAGCCAGACTATCGACTTACAAGAAGGTAGTGACTCCAAATCGCGATGATAAACAAAATACGACGGCCAAAGCGCCATCCCGAAGGCTGTACACGACGATGCTGACGAAGTTTGACTGCGTGGTAATGGACGGGGAGCCACCGTGGTGCAATGGTTAGCATGCCCGCCTTGCATACACAAGGTCGTGGGTTCGATTCCTGCTTCGACCGAACACCAAAAAGTTTTTCAGCGGTGGATTATCCCACCTCAGTAATGCTGGTGACATTTCTGAGGGTTTCAAAGCTTCTCTAAGTGGTTTCACTGCAATGTGGAACGCCGTTCGGACTCGGCTATAAAAAGGAGGTCCCTTGTCATTGAGCTTAACGTGGAATCGGGCAGCACTCAGTGATAAGAGAGAAGTTCACCAATGTGGTATCGCAATGGACTGAATAGTCTAAGTGAGCCTAATACATCGGGCTGCCACCTAACCTAACCTAATGGACGACGAAACCTACGTCAAAGCCGACTACAAGCAGCTTCCGGGACAGGAGTTTTATACGGCAAAAGGAAGGGGAAAGGTAGCAGATATTTTCAAGCACATAAAACTGTCAAAGTTCGCAAAGAAATATCTGGTTTGGCAAGCCATCTGTACCTGTGGCTTGAAAAGCAGCATTTACGTGAAAGAGTGTTTGAATAAACGTCTGCTGCCTTTCCTGAAGAAACACGGTTGTTCCGTACTGTTTTGGCCGGATTTGGCATCTTGCCATTACGGTAAAAAGGCCATGGAGTGGTACGCCGCCAACAACGTGCGGGTGGTTCCCAAGGACAAGAACCCTCCCAACACGCCAGAGCTCCGCCCAATTGAGAAATACTGGGCTATTGTCAAGCGGAACCTAAAGAAGACCAAAAAACTGCTAAGGACGAGCAGCAGTTCAAGGCAAACTGGCTTTCTGCGGCGAAGAAGGTGGACAAGGTGGCTGTACAAAATCTGATGGCAGGTGTCAAGCGTGAGGCCCGGCAATTCGGATTTGGAAAAGCGAAAGCCTAACTGAATATTTTTCCTGAATTTTATACTAATTGAACTTGAAAAAGAAATTTAATTTGATTTTTTAAATAAACGATTTCACCGATTTACACGCGTTTTCCCTTGACCAAATTTTGACCGTATCACCCTTTAAAGAATAAAACTTTAAATTGAAGATTTAAATTCCGCAAAATAAGTCTTAGCCTATATTTGAAGCTTTTTATCTTTAATCCAATTTTTCAATATATTAGTAAATTTAAGGTTTATTTCTTTAAATCAAATATGTTTTTTCTTTACTTCAAGGAAAATTGTCCCTACTTCAGAGATATATGACTTTAACGAAAGTGCAAAAATTTCAAATATCCCTGTTCTAACTTTAATGAAAAAAAATTAAGAAAAAAGATTTTGAACTTTCTTTTAATTGAAAATTTTTTTTCTTGATTTCCTTAATAAATTACGTGTCCTAAAGTTTACAATATATAGCCTCCATATTAGGCCCATACGTACGTGTAAAAATAACCCGGGTATTATTAAATTAACTTTTATGGGGGTCAATTAAGATTTCCTCTTCCTGCCTTTTGTGAAATGCCAGCTTTAAGCATACAGTGAGCAAAAAAATTTTACAACAATATAAAATAAATTGTGAAACGATATGGAAAATTTGAAACAAATATATATTTATTATATCTTATATTAAAGCTTGAGATACGAGCTTTAATTTAAGGTATAACAAATAAATATCCATTTCATATTTTCCATATCGTTTCATAATTTATTTCATATTGGTGTTTCACATTGTTTTTGTTTTGCTCACTGTACTTTTTGTGATAAGAAGAAATTATAGGAAATTAGTCTCACCTTGTAAATGTAATGCATTTGACAACATACCTGAAAACAAAAAAAAATAATTGTTATTAAATTTATTTATTTACTTTTATTTTTACTTTTAATTCTTTTATTTAAATTTTAATATTAATATTAATTTAAATTCCTTAATTTAAAATTTGAATTTAAATAAATTTTAATTTTAACAAACGTGTCGATCATTTCATGATAGTGCTTTGACGGAAATGGACCAAAATAACGCAGATCTACTTTCGTGCAGCGTGTAATGGCTTCGTATTCCGTTTGAAGGCCATAATTGAGCCAAAAGGCAGCCAATTCGAACTAATCTAAAGTGATTCTAAAATTTGATGTTATTTCCAACATTTTGCGCTTTTTAACAATAAAATTAAAACAAACAAAAATTAATAATACAGCATTTTGCTTTGTTGCATTTACTCATTCGAACGAAAGTTAGAACGAATCAATTTTTAATTTAACTTATATTTTTTTTATTTTAATTTTAATATTAATTTTAATTTGATTTTAAATAAATTTTTATTTAAATTTTAAAATTAAAATTAAAATTTTACAATTGTATTAATTTAAATTTAATTTTAAATTAATATTATTTAAATTTATATAAAATTTAATTCAAATTTAAATTAATTTAATTTAAAATTTAAATAAATTTTAATTTGTTGTTGTTTTTTATTTAAAAATTAAAATTGTATGAATTTAATTAAAAATTTGAATTCATATTTTAATAAATTTAAAATTCTATTGAAATACAAAGAAATTTAAGAATTTTTAAAATTTATTATAAAACCATTCGTATGGTCTGTTTTATATCATTGTCTGCATCTGTACAGTTTTGTGATGATGCTAACAATAGTGCTTGTAGCGGTATTATGTTTTGTGGGGTCAGCCACTGACTGACATTTCCGTGGGTTGGTCATTCTATCCTGTCGTTTGCATTATCTATTGAAATGGGTAGAGGGATCGAGAGCGAGACAGTCTTTTCGTATGCGTGTATGGATATATTGTAGTGTATAGCAGTAGTTGTATTGCTGGTACCTTGACGTTGTTTGGTGATAGTTCCATAGACACAGCTATATCCCCGATTCTAGAGTTATCATTGTTAATGTTGGTAAGGCATCTCATCATCTTGTGTTTTCGTTTTATCATTTATTTATTTTTTCTTGTTGAGTTCACCGTCCCTGTTCACGGTGTGCTACAAAACTAAAGTCATGGGATTGCATACAGAAAAGAGGTGTGAGTAAAAGTTTTTTATACTCTCCATCATAGGATGGGGGTATATTAACTTTGTCATTCCGTTTGTAACACATCGAAATATTGCTCTAAGACCCCATAAAGTATATATATTCTGGGTCGTGGTGAAATTCTGAGTCGATCTAAGCATGTCCGTCCGTCTGTTGAAATCACGCTAACTTCCGAACGAAACAAGCTATCGACTTGAAACTTGGCACAAGTAGTTGTTATCGATGTAGGTCGGATGGTATTGAAAATGGGCCATATCGGTCCACTTTTACGTATAGCCCCCATATAAAGGGACCCTCAGATTTGGCTTGTGGAGCCTCTAACAGAAACATAATTCATCCGATCCGGCTGAAATTTGGTATATGGTGTTGGTATATGGTCTCTAACAACCATGCAAAAATTGGTCCGCATCGGCCCATAATTATATATAGCCCCCATATAAACCGATCCCCAGATTTGGCTTGTGGAGCCTCTAAGAGAAGCATATTTCATCCCATCCGGCTGAAATTTGGTACATGGTGTTGGTAGATGGCCTCTAACAATCATGCAAAAATTGGTCCACATCGGTCCATAATTATATATAGCCCCCATATAAACCGATCCCCAGATTTGGCTTGTGGAGCCTCTAAGAGAAGCATATTTCATCCGATCCGGCTGAAATTTGGTACATGGTGTTGGTAGATGGTCTCTAACAATCGTGCAAAAATTGGTCCACATCGGTCCATAATTATATATAGCCCCCATATAAACCGATCCCCAGATTTGGCTTGTGGAGCCTCTAAGAGAAGCATATTTCATCCGATCCGGCTGAAATTTGGTACATGGTGTTGGTAGATGGTCTCTAACAATCATGCAAAAATTGGTGCACATCGGTCCATAATTATATATAGCCCCCATATAAACCGATCCCCAGATTTGGCTTGCGGAGCCTCAAAGAGAAGCAAATTTCATCCGATCCGGCTGAAATTTGGTACATGATGTTGGTATATGGTCTCTAATAACCATGCAAAAATTGGTCCACATCGGTCCAGAATTATATATGGACCCCATATAAACCGATCTCCAGATTTGGCTTGCGAAGCCCCAAAGAGAAGCAAATTGCATCCGATCCGGCTGAAATTTGGTACTTGGTATTGTTATATGGTCTCTAATAACCATGCAAAAATTGGTCCACATCGGTTCATAATTATATATAGCCCCCATATAAGCCGATCCCCAGATTTGGCTTGCGAAGTCTCCAAGAGAAGCAAATTTCATCCAATCCGGTTGTAATTTTGAACATGGTGTTAGTATATGATCTTTAACAACCGTGCCAGAATTGGTCCATATCGGTCCATAATTATATATAGCCCCCATATAAAACGTTCTCCAGATTTGACCTCCGGAGCCTCTTGGAGGAGCAAAATTCATCCGATCCGGTTCAAATTAGGAACGTGGTGTTAGTATATGGTCGCTAACAACCATACAACAATTGGTCCAATCACTCAAAAATTGGTCCATATCGGTTCATAACCATGGTTGCCACTAGAGCCAAAATTAATCTACCAAAATTTTATTTATATAGAAAATTTTGTCAAAATTTTATTTCTATAGAAAATTTTGTCAAAATTTTATTTCTAGAGAAAATTTTGTTAAAATTTTATTCGGTTCACAATAAAATTTTCATCATTGTCAAAATTTTATTTCTATAGAAAATTTTGTTCAAATTTTATTCGGTTCATAATCATGGTTGCCACTCGAGCCAAAAATAATCTACCAAGATTTTATTTCTATAGAATATTTTGTCAAAAGTCTATTTCTATAGAAAATTTTGTTAAAATTTTATTTCTGTAGAAATTTTTATCAAAATTTTCTTTCTATAGAAAATTTTGTCAAAATTTTTATTTCTATAGAAAATTTTATTTCTATAGAAAATTTTGTTAAAATTTTATTTCTGTAGAAAATTTTGTCAAAATTTTATGTCTACTTTGTCAAACTGAATTATATACGTATTGGATCGATCTTTTTTGATTTAATATATACCACGTATGGACTTACATACAATTTAGAAGATGGTGTTAGGAGGTTTTAAGATACCTTGCCATCGGCAAGCGTTACCGCAACTTAAGTAATTCGATTGTGGATGGCAGTGTTTAGAAAAAGTTTCTACGCAATCCATGATGGAGGGTACATAAGCTTCGGCCTGGCCGAAATTACGGCCGTATATACTTGTTTTTCTTTCTTTTTTTGTGTAGTTTGTATTCTTGCCATTGCTGGCTAACTGTTTCCAAGATATTCATCCTTGCATTTGTGGGTCGTTTGGCGCATTTGCCTTTGGGTATTTGTATACGTGTACAAGTACTATTGTGAATTTACATACACATACATAATTATGGGATGACCATCAACCCCAAAAGAAGAAGAAGAAAATTAAAAAAAAATTGAACCATTTGATATATATGAACTTTTTCATTGACAAATCTATCCTTTCATTTTCATTCTTTATAAACTCAAATGCAATTTTTTTTTGTGTTAAACATTTTCGTACTTTCAGTTCGTTTTTTTTTTTGTAAAAATTATAGCTCATTTTTTATTTATTTTGATATTTGGCACAACTCTAGTCTATTGTAGGGGATTTATCTTCTCTTGATTCATTTTACCGTTAAGCTGGTATTGTGATCTCCTATGACATTTATAAGTATTCTTTCATGGTCTATACAATGGGAAGATTATTTCTGAAAGGTTTTCATTCATTAAAGTTAACGTGAATAATACAGTTATATAAAAAATTAAAAAAAAAAAAAAACATAAATCCAATGAAATTTATTATTATACGTAAGCACATAGTACACTATCATACGTTTTTTGGTAAAAGACAAGGGATCTCCATTTAATAGATCGGTACTTCAATTTTCTATATAAACAAAATTTTGGCCAAATTTTCTACAAAAATAAAATTTTGACCAATTTTTCTATAGAAATAAAATTTAAACAAATTTTCTATAGAAATACAATTTTGAGAAAATTTTCTATAAAAATAAAATTTTGACAAAATTTCCTTTAATAATAAAATTTTGACAAAATTTTCTATAAAAATAAAATGTTGAGACAATTTTATATAGAAATAAAATTTTGAGAAATTTCTATGTAGAAATAAAATTTTGTCAAATTTTTTATAGACATAAAATTTGAAAAAATTTTAATAGAAAGAAAATTTTGGAAAATGTTTCTATAGAAAGAAAAATTTAACCAAATTTTTTATAGAAATAAAACGTTGACAAAATTTTCTATAGAAACAACATTTTGACCAATTTTCTATAGAAATAAAATGTTGACAAAATTTTGTAAAGAAATAAAATTTCGACAAATTTTTTAATAGAAAAAAATTTTGAAAGAATGCTCTGAAACTAAAATTTAAAAAAAAAATTACAGAAATAAAATTATGAAAAAGTTTTTTATAGAAATAAAATTTTCTTTCAAAATGAAATTTTGATAAAATTGAGAAATACAATTTTAAGAAAATTTTCTATAGACATAACCTTTTTAGAAAATGGTCTGTAGAAAAACAAAAATTTGACAAAATTTTCTATAGAAATAAAATTTTGAGAAAATTGTTAATAGAAATAAAATTTTGAGAAAATTTTTAATAGAAATAACATTTTGGAAAATGTTTCTATGAAAATAAAATTTTGACAAAATTTTCTTTAGAAATAAAATCGTGCCAAAATTTTCTATAGAAATAAAATTTTGACAAAAATTTCTATATAAATAAAATTTTCTATAAAATAAATTTCTTTGGAAATAAAATTTTGCCAAAATTTTCTATAGGAATAACATTTTCTATAGAACTAAAATTTTGACAAAATGTTCTATAGAAACAAAATTTTGAAAATTGAAAAATAAAATTGTGACAAAATTTTCTATAGAAATAAAATTTTGAAAAAAATTTAATAGAAACAAAATTTTGGAAAATTTTTCTATAGGAATAAAATTTTGACAACATTTTCTATAGAAATAACATTTTGAGAAAATTTTCTGTAGAAATACAATTTTCTATAAAATAAAATTCTTTGCAAATAAAATCTTGCCAAAATTTTCTATGGAAACAAAATTTTGACAAAAATTTCTATAGAAATAAAATTTTCTATAAAATAAAATTCTTTGGAAATAAAATCTTGCCAAAATTTTCTATAGAAATAAAATTTTGACAAAAATTTCTATAGAAATAAAATTTTCTATAAAATAAAATTCTTTGGAAATAAAATCTGGCCAAAATTTTCAACAGAACTAAAATTGTGACAAAATTTTCTATAGAAATAAAATGTGGAGAAAATCTATAGAAATAAAATTAAAAACAAAAAAAATAATGAATAGAAACAAAATTTTGGAAAATTTTTCTATAGAAATAAAATTTTCTATAGAAATACAATTTTGAGAAATTTTTTTGTAGAAATACAATTTTGGAAAAATTTTCTATAGAAATAAAAATTTGAGAAAAATTTCGATGGAAATAACATTTTGGCGAATTTTTCTATAGAAATGAAATTTTTTGTAAAACTTTCTATAGAAATGAAATTATGACAAAATTTTCTATAGAAATAGAATTTTAACAAAACTCTCTATAGAAATAAAATTATGACAAAATTATCTATACAAATAAAACTTTGACAAAATTTTCTATAGAAATATTTGAAACAAAATTTTGGAAAATTTTTCTGTAGGAATAAAATTTTCTATAGAAATACAATTTTGAGAAAATTTTCTGTAGAAATATAATTTTGGAAAAATTTTCTATAGAAATAAAATTTTGAGAAAAATTTCGATGGAAATGACATTTTGGCGAATTTTTCTATAGAAATGAAATTTTGGTAAAACTTTCTACAGAAATGAAATTATGACAAAATTTTCTATAGAAATAGAATTTTAACTAAACTCTCTATAGAAATAAAATTATGACAAAATTTTCTATACAAATAAAATTTTAACAAAATTTTCTAAAGAAATATTTGAAAAAAAAATCGTCATTCTTCAATCCTCACTCCACTTTACAAAATAGCCAAGCGTAATATTTAACCTGTGTTGAGATCAAAGTATTTTAGTTCAAAGAATTTTTGAGAGTACTATCAAGGTTATCATGTATCTGAACTGGCATTTTATATCCCATCGAGATTATCACAGCAACAATATGTGGTGAATATTTCGTCCCCTTTTTTCGAAATCCTTTAAAAACTAAATAAGCGTAAAATATGCTTTCATTATCACCTCATGTTGTAACTAAAAGCCAATGGTTTTTATATGCTTTTACAATCAATATATCCCACACACATACACACACATAACACTTCAGTTTTGTTTTTGTGATATCAGTTATGTTTGAAACGGTTTTGCAGATTGTCCTTGTTTTTAGTTAACAACCTTAAATCCTTTTGGTGTGAAATGCTTAACAGGATCCTTGCTTAAATGTTTATTGTGTCTGCATGAGATTCAAAGTGGGTGGGTAAAAGGCGATAAGCATTGCCAAATGGCTCGATTTATATAAGAATCTATGTGAGTGTGTGTGTGTAAATGCGTGTTGGGGTGTGTGGGTGTCTGAAGTATATTGCTTTTTTGCATTATCCTTGTGGGAGGTCTATTTAGTAACAGCACGTTACACTAATGGTCTTCCAGCTTAGGACACGACTTATCTTCTCCAGCATCCAATGTTGTCAAGTGGCAATGACTGGGAATTATAAGGATGTGTTCCACTTTTTCCTTGTCGCCATTCTCTTTTAACGACGAGATTGCTTTTTTTCGACATTTTCTTCAATATATTTTTTTTGTTCGTTGTAGGAATGTTTACATCCTGTATGTCGATTAAGTATTTTTGAAACTTTCAAAAGACCATTGTAACAATAACGTCCAGCATAAGCATTGTAGCAGCACTAGCTAAAAGTTGTTAACTTTATGTATTGTTTTTTGTACGGTTTCCTTTTCTATTTCAAGAATTTTCTCAATTTTCTTTTTTTTTTTGAAGTGGTTCGATTTTATTAAACTCCTTCCCATAATAAGGGGATATTTTATTGTAGTTCAGTTCATTAGAAAATGCTGAAAAAATTTTTAAATCATATCACAAAAAAACAGTGAAAATAACCTGAAATGGTCCAAAAATTAATTTCAGATTTGATCGTAATGCTTTATGCAGTTGTAGAAAACTTACTCGTGAGCTGAACATATTGCGAGTATGGATGCAACACATATTGCAAAAATGAGCTTGGACTAAAGCCATTGAAGTTACGAAAAGAGTAAGAGCTCACCGATGTACAAAAAAAAAGTATACTGAAAAGAGCCAAGGAGTTTTCGTGCAAGCGAGAAAATGACCAGTTACCAAATTTGGTTCTCTGCGATGAGAAGCTATTTAAAATTGAGTAGTTTGTAGAAGTCGCACTCGTCAACCAAGGGTGTTTTAAGAAGTAGGTTCCTCGCTTCATTTCTACAGCAGAATGACCACCAGAATCTCCGGATATAAATCCCTTGAACTTAGGAGTATGGGACATTTTTGAGGTTTGAGCTAAAAAATACCAAAGTGTCGATCATCTCAAGATGGCACTTCGCCGAAAATGGGCCAAAGTACCGCAGATCCACTTTCATGCAGGATTGATGGAAGAACTTCATAAGCCCACCTATGTACAAAACATATTTGACCTAAAAGAGCCAAAGACTCGTTTCGCTTGCATAAAAGTGGCCAGTTACCAACTTTGTCTTTCTGCGACCATTTCAAATTTAGTAGTTTGTGAAAAAATTATCAGGTTAACTTGCAAAAGAGCTCTGCTGAAAATACACACCTTCGAACGGCCACCAAATGTCAAATTATGAATGGCCCCCAAAAAGGCCAGAGCCACATTCGTGCAGCATGTGATAGCTTTAACGGCAGTTGGTAGGCCATAATTCGTACCAAAGGTAGTCAATTTGAACAATTCCAAAGTGTTTGTGTTTGAGTGCAGGGTCCAAATATATGCCGAATATTATCGGGAAAAAGCAGAAAAAGAAGGTTCTTTGCTTAATTTTTATATTCAAAAATCTCTGGGACTTTTGAGCCCAGGGCATTTCGGAGAGTAAGATTGGCAATAAAAACTACGAAAGTCTAGATCATCCCGAAACGGCGCCTCGTCGGGCCGCAGATTCACTGTCGTGCAGCATGTGATCGCTTAGCTATTCATGCCAATTTCGTGGAAAAAAATGGAGTTCAAAATTGCAAAACAATGCAATTTATCGCGATACAAAGTTCGAATGAGAGCATTATTGGGAAAATTTAGAAATTTTAAAAATTCTGAGCCATTTTGTTGGATACATTTTAATAAATCTTTATGCTTCAGTTGTGTATATTTTTATACCCTCCACCATAGGACATCTTATATTAGCTTTGTCATTCCGTTTGTCACACATCGAAATATTGTTCTAAGACCCTATAAAGTATATATATTCTGGGTCAAGATGAAATTCTGAGTCGATCTGTGCATGTCCGTCTTTTGAAATCTCGCTAACTTCCGAACGAAACAAGCTACTTGAAACTTGGCATAAGTAGTTGTTATTGATGTAGGTCGGATATTATTGCAAATGGGCCATATTGGACCACTTTTACATATAGTTCCCATATAAACCGACCCCCAGATGTGGCTTGAGAAGCCTATTAGAGAAGCAAATTTTAACCGGTCCGATTGCAATTTGGTACGTGGTGTTAGTATATGCTTTCTAACAACCATGCACAAATTGGTCCATATCGGTCCATAATTATATATAGCCCCCATAAAAACCAACCCCCAGATTTGATTTCCGCACTCTTCGAGGAGCACAATTTATCCGATTCGGTTGAAATTTGGTATATTGCGCTAGTTTATGGCCGCTAAAAACCATGGCAAAATTGGTCCATATCGCCAAAACTAGTCTACCAATATTTTATTTCAATAGAAAATTTTGTCAAAATTTTATTTCTACAGAAAATTTCGTCAACATTTTATTTCTATAGAAAATTTTGTCAAAATTTTATTTCTATATAAAATTTTGTCAAAATTTTATTTTTATAATATTTCATGTTAGCCTGATAACGAAACAGGCAATTGACGTCCAAATGCATTATATCTAATTATACAATTATTTTTCGAGCTTTATGGACAGATATAGATTAAGGAACATGGTTAATAGAGCCATTGAAAAGAAAACGCCAGATACCAATCTATACACGCCTGGACTGTACATGTTTCGGTTGGGGCGAATGAAAATTTTGTCAAAATTTTATTTCTATAGAAAAATTTGTGCATATTTGATTTGTTTAGAAAATTTTGTCCAAATTTTATTTCTATAGAAAATTTTGTTAAAATTTTATTTCTATAGTAAATTTTTTCAAAATTTTATTTCTGTAGAAAATTTTGTAAAAATGTTATTTCTATAGAAAATTTTGTCAAATTTTTATTTCTATAGAAAATTTTGTTAAAATTTTATTTCTATAGAAAATTTCGTCAACATTTTATTTCTATAGAAAATTTTGTCAAAATTTTATTTCTATACAAAATTTTATCAAAATTTTATTTTTATAGAAAATTTTGTTAGAATTTTATTTGTATATAAAATTTCATCAACATTTTATTTCTATAGAAAATTTTGTCAAAATTTTATTTCTGTAGAAAATTTTATCAAAATTTTATTTCTATAGAAAATTTTGTCAAAATTTTATTTTTATAGAAAATTTTGTCAAAATTTTATTTGTTTCGAAAATCTTGTTAAAATTTTATTTCTATAGAAATTTTTGTCAAAATTTTATTTCTATATAAATTTTTGTCAAAATTTTATTTGTTTTGACAATTTTGTCAAAATTTTATTTGCTTAGAAAATGTTTTCAAAATTTTATTTCTATAGAAAATTTTGTCAAACTGAATTATATGCGTAATAAAGATATATTTTTGTGTCCTAGAGGTTTCACTATTTTTTTGAGTGCATTTAGATCGTTGAGGTTAATTGGTCATCTCCCGCCAGGAAATCTAGAATAATTTTGCATTTCAAAAACGTTTCATTTTTATATGAGGATTTAAATCGTGTTGCGTGAATTAAAAACAAAACAATTCTCACAAAAAAATTGTGAGTAAAGACGGCGCTTCAGAAAAAAATTGATAGAAAATTGGATAATGACCACTTCGTAGTCCATTATAGAGGGTACCGGAGATTCGGACCGACCAAGTAGTTCGATGTATTTACTACTTTTCATTTATTAGCAAATTTACATCATTGGTCCTCTTCACTTTCAAACAAAAGCATATATACTTCAATATTCTGGAAAAAAATCCCCATGTCATTCACACATACATTCGTACTATATGCATACATATGCAATAATGTGTATGATTATATGTAACTGGCATGATACCTTATGCTACTTGGATATGGTCATGCAAGAAGACAAAGTGTCTGGCACAACCGATAAAAGTGAAACAACAACAATAGTCGCCAGCAACCACAGCAGCAGCGGCAACAACAAAAACAACAAATTGGAAAATCCTGTGAAAACAAAAGAACGTGAAGCCAATGCCTGTGATTTTATATGACAGCAAAATGACAAGCGACTAGTGGAATGACATTTAACATTAGCCCAGGATTTTTTATGATGATGGACAGGACAACGGCAATAATGCAATATTATCAGCTTACAACATAGATTGTCCAGTCAAGTGGGTGGAAGTTTAATTCTCTTTTCCGTCTGGATGTCCAAGCATATATGTGAGAAAGCTTCCAGGCATCTGTCAAGCAACTTGTTGGGATTAAATTGGATGTCGGAGAGGGAGAGGAGGGGTAAAAATTATATCAATGCAGCCATGTCAGATTTTTTTAATTCAATGTGGAAATTTCAAAAGAGATGTTAAATTATATAGAGAACTTTTATATCATACACAGAAAAATATTTTGATTCAATCAAGAAATTAAGTGATCCAATTAATTTTTAAAATAATTCAATCATAGTAGCAATCACATGATTAGTTAGAAATAAAAAAATATACTTGATTAAAAAATTAATTGGCTTCTTTGAAGCAATCACATTTTTTAATTGGTTCAATTAAAACTTTAATTGATATTGGTCGCAATCTTCAATTAATTTTTTAATTATGGTTATCATTTATTTGTTCGATTTTTATTCGTTTATAATTATTTTCCATTTAGATGAAATATTTACTTATAATTTTATAAATTTTAATTTCCATATGCATTTTCCTTTTGTAGCTTTAGTTGGAAGTTGCTTGGATTTGAGTCAAAATTTGTTGAATTATTTAATAGTATGTATTTGGAAAGTAACAAACATTTCTATTATATTTTTAATTCAAAGTATTTTATTATTTAATTAATACTAATTGGGATATTTAATATTTTAGTTAAAAACTTACCACTTCTCAATAATATTCTTAAGTAACTTTATCTTTTAGTTTGATTAAAACTAATTGTATCAGTTCATTTTTTTACTGACTGCGTTTTCAACTTCAATTACTTTGTAATTGGAAATATTTTGGTAATATTCTTTTTTTCTGTGTAGAATGCATATATTTCCAAACAAAAATAAATTGTAATAGACAGGTCAAACCTAGTATTGTCCCTCGCCAGCCATTACTTTTTCCGAACTTTCTGGCAACATGCGGATACCGAAACCTGACTTGACTTTTGACTCAAGCCACGAATCGACCCAATTTTTGGCTCATCATTTTGGTTCTTTTCAAAATGCCAATCTGATTACCACTTGTTTATCGATCGGAACAAGTGGTAATCAGAAGGCTTACACATACTGAATATAAACTATGAAATGAGATTAGGGCATAAATATTATTACAGTATTATCTGATGCCAATTTTGCCCCAGAAAAATTTGGAAGTTGTTACACAAAAATTTATTTCATTTCCTCCATCCATTTTTTCATGTAATGAAGATATTTTGTAAATATTTTAGAAAATAAGCTATTGGGCCGTTTAAAGTGAAAATTGTATTTTTTGACAATTAAATGTCGCAAAAAAGATGGAAAATCAATAAAGATGAAAACAAAAATAAATAAATAAAATAAAATAAAAAATCCGGAGAAAGAAGTATATGAGAGCTGCATCTAAATTTCATCAAAATGTGGCACACTTCACGTCAATATCAAATATACTCTTTGTGCAACATTTGAAGCAAATCAATAGGAAACTTTGGCCTCAAGGGCCATATAAGGGCATATCGGACGAAATACTTATATGGGAGCAATATCTAAATCTGAACCAATTTAAATGAAATTTTAAAGATTTTACGAGACTCATCAAATATTCAGATATATTGAAGAAGATCGATTCATAAATACGACAATTATGACCAAATCGGCGATAAATGTATATGGCAGCTATGCCTAAATCTGTACCGATTTTACCGAAATAAATAGACATTTGAGCCATGACTCTCTGCCAAATTGGAGGATGATCGAAATTAAACTGTGAGTTGTACTTTGCACACAAAACTACATGATCAGACGGACGGACGATACACAGAGAGATATCGCTATATCGACTCAGAATTTAATTCTAATAGATGGATCTATGGATGGATGGATCAAACTTATTATACCCTGTACCATAATAGTGGTGAAGGGTACACAAATAAAAAGTGAAATTGTTAAAAAAATGTCGTTTTTTTAAACCCTCCACCATTAGATGGGGGGTATATTAACTTTGTCATTCTGTTTGTAACACATCGAAATATTGCTCTAAGACCCCATAAAGTATATATATTCTGGGTAGTGGTGAAATTCTGAGTCGATCTGAGCATGTCCGTCCGTCCGTCCGTCTGTTGAAATCACGCTAATTTCCGAACGAAACAAACTATCGACTTGAAACTTGGCACAAGTAGTTGTTTTTGATGTAGGTCAGATAGTAATGCAAATGGGCCATATCGGTCCACTTTTACGTATAGCCCCATATAAACGGACCCCCAGATTTGGCTTGCGGAGCCTTTAAGAGAAGCATATTTCATCCGATCCGGCTGAAGTTTGGTACATGATGTTGGTATAAGGTCTCTAACAACCATGCAAAAATCGGTTCACATCGGCCCATAATTATATACAGCCCCGATATAAACCGATCCCGAGATTTGGTTTCCGGAGCCTCAAAGAGAAGCAAATTTCATCCGATCCCGCTGAAATTTGGTATATGGTGTTGGTATATGGTCTCTAACAACCATGCATAAATTGGTCCACATCGGGCTATAATTACATATAGCGTCCACATAAACCCTGATTTGACCTCCGGAGCCTCATGGATAAGCAAAATTAATCCGATTCGGTTGAAATTTGGTACGTGGTGTTAGTATATGGTATCTAACAACCATGCAGAAATTGGTCCATATCGGTCTATAATTATATATAACCCCCATATAAACCGATCCCCAGATTTGGTTTCCGGAGCCTCAAAGAGAAGCAAATTTCATCCGATCCGGCTGAAATTTTTTATATGGTGTTGGTATATAGTATCAACAACCATGACAGAATTGGTCCATATCGGTCCATAATTATATATAGCCCCATTTAAACCGATCCCCAGATTTGGCTTGCGGATCCTCAAAGAGAAGCAAATTTCATCCGATCCGGCTGAAATTTGGTACATGATGTTAATATTTGGTATCTAACAGCCATGCAAAAATTGGTCCACATCGGGCCATAATTATATATAGCCTCCATATAAACGGATCCCCAGATTTGGCTTGCGGAGCCTCAACGAGAAGCAAATTTCATCCGATCCGGCTGAAATTTTTGTACATGGTGTTGGTATATGCTATCTACACAGAAAAAAAGCATGCCCGGTTCCAAAGATTTCGTCTTTCTTTTAAAAATTTTGGTATTGATTCCGAGCCAAAGAAGAAGAGAATACAAGTAAGGATACTTATAAGACACAATTCTTTTTTAAATTTGGGGTTTGTGTTCTTGCTTCTAGTAAGCAAATTTTATTTTTTCGCATTTTCAGCGTTTTTTCTTCATATGCTATCAAAGTCCTTTAAAAACGAGTTAACGACAACTTTATTTTCCAAATTAAGACTTGACTTCCAGTAGTAATTATGCTATGCTTCAAGTAAAAAGCGTCTTTAAAATGAAGTGTTGAAAAACATGTCCTATATTTGAACGATTTTTTGCTTTGTAGTCACGATGCAAAAAGACAACAAATTTGAAGACAATTTCATTAAATTTAAAGAATTTTTCTGAATTATTAAAGACAAGTTGACCTTAGCCCTAACGTTTTTTCATTCATGTTATGATACCCATTTTAAGTGAAATCACTTAATTATAAGGATAGTACGACTTCTTTGAAAACTTTATCGACTTTTGGACAAGGAACAAAACTTTATATTAGAGAAATGTGTCTTCTATGCTAAGCAAAATTTGCATTCGTATTTTAAAGACATGAAATCTTTGACCCGACGACAATATTTTTTTCAGTGAAACCACTATGCAAAAATTGGTCCACATCGGTCTATAATTATATTTAGGCCCATATAAACCGATCTACAGATTTGGCTTGCGGATCCTCAATGAGAAACAAATTTCTTCCGATCCGGCTGAAATTTGCAACATGGTGTTAGTATATGGTATCTAACAACCATGACAAAATTGGTCCATATCGGTCCATAATTATATATAGCCCCCATATAAACCGTTCTTCAGATTTGACCTCCGGAGCCTCTTGGAGGAGCACAATTCATCCGATCCGGTTCAAATTTAGAACTCAATGTTAGTATATGGCCGCTAACAATAATACCAAAATTGGTCCATATCGGTCTATAGTTATGTATAGCCGATCCCCAATCACACAAAAATTGGTCAATATCGGTTCATAATCATGGTTGCCACTCGAGCCAAAAATAATCTACCAAAATTTTATTTCTATAGAAAATTTTATTCCTATAGAAAAGTTTGCCGCAACCAAAGTAATTCGATTGTGGTTGGCAGCGTGTAGAAGAATCCATGGTGGAGGGTACATAAGCTTAGGCCTGGCTGAACTTACGCCCGTATATACTTGTTTATTTTTCATTCAACGAACTTCCAATGCACAACTTCTAAAGCAATGCAAAGGATTTCAAAAAACGAATAACTTCCATCGTATGATTTGAATTTTAATCTAGAATTGGCACTACTTTCGAATCATAAGTTCGGCACCAATTCTACATTTTTGGAAGATCTTTTTTTTTACTGAAACATTACGTGTTTACGCTCCCAATAATAAGATATTCGTTTTATTTGACAGATTTTGTTGGTATTGGCTAATTTTCTGAGCCACTACAAAATTAAAGTAAAACAAATAATTCTTCGGTCTACTCTACTGATCTGTATTTGATTTAAATTCCATCTAAATTCCAACTGACCTTTATTGTCAACATCAGAGAATTGCTAAAATATTTATCCAACTAATATCATGCATCTACCAGTATTGTACTATAAAAATCTAATATAAACGTATATTTTGAAGAAAATTCATTTTAAACTTAATCGCTTCCATTTTGATGAAAGCAAAAGAAATCTGAAGAAAAATTCCAACAAAATTTGGCATCGTGAGTGTTAAGCTAGAAACTGAAAACGCTTGTATTGTTTCTGAAAAAAAAAAATCCAGTTCATTTTCGGCCATGACAGCAACATATTTATATTGCATCACCTCGGCAACTGGGTATTGTTGGCTGGGTAAATGGAAACCCCGTCCACTCTGCGGCTGCTGCTGCTGCTACTGCCTTGGTGTATTGCATCTGCATTGCAGCCAATTGAGAATTTTTCTCATTTCCACACAAATACTTTTCTTCTTTATTTTTTTTGTCATCTTAAAACACAAATGAAGCAAATTTAAAATCCCCCTTTAACATGCAAAGAACATGGACACAAACACACACACAAACAAATATACTCGTATATACAAGCCAAGATTGTCACTAACCCTCGCGTAAAGTTTATTTTTAAATTTATTTCAATATTATTATGAAGCAGCTAAGGAATATAACCCCCCTTCCCCACCACCATCATGCTAGTGAAAAATCTCAAAGAGCTAAAAGAGAGGAGGGAATTGCTATTTTATCCTTTTATGCCACACTCTATGACTATGAATGCGAATACATGCAGAACGGTAGAAGCGACTTCACTAACGACGATGAGAGGAGGACAATAAAAAGAAACGCAAAAATAAAAATTATTGAACTGTGACCCCTTATAATAATAACTATAATAAATCTTTATGTACACATTGAGCAACTACGACGATATATCGATACTACTGCAGAAAAGTGATAATAACAATTTATTGCAAATGTGTATGGAGAAAGCGTGGTAGCTGCAAATGTTTCTGGTAGCATTTACTTACTGCCACACAGCTTACGATAGCTGTAGGGATTACATTCCATTTCTTTTTTTTTAATTCTTTGCTCTTGGGATCATTGAAGGGAATATTTGGGAAATTTTTCATATTATTATTTTCACAAGATTCAATAGTTTGAAACTGCAAAAAGTCTAACAACAATGGTAACAAACTCGAAAAAGGCAGTGAAAATTCAATTTTATTGATTTTATCTTAATAGAAATCAACCCAATGCACCCTAAGGAAACAAAGTGATATTTTTCACCAAATTTTGACGCACTTCTTTGATATAAAGTTTTTTTCCTTGTCCAAAAGCATTTAAATAGAAGATTTTTTTTTTTTCAAACTTTATTTAAAAGATTTTTCTTCTTGAACTGAAATTTCCAAATTCGGACTTGAATTATGCTTTATTCCTACTTGTAGTCGAGTCCGAAATTGGAAATGTAAGTTGTCGTTAACATGATCTTAAAGGTCTCTGATAGCACATGAAGAAAAAAGCTGAGAAAAACGAATTAATTAATCAATTACGCAAAATTGAAATTTAAACGAGAAATATGTCTTAAATTTTTGCCTCAATTCAATTCTCCGCTTCTTTGGCTCGGAATTAATAACAAAATCATTATTGTAAAGACAAACACTTTGGAACCGGACATCCTTTTTTTGAGTGTACTAAATAAATTTTTTACAAAACTTTTTCTTTCGGGTATATCGATTTCAAGAAGTAAAAGGACTACATGTTGAGTTACGATATAGAAAATTATATTTATTGCAATCTACTTGAGGCTTTCTATGACGCTCTGATACTTCTGATAGCTGACAGATTTATTTTAACTACAATTCATTTTATTGTATACAAGCTCATGAAAACGAATGCAACCCGTATCGAAAAATTAGCTTGGTTAGTCCAAGCCACTGAAATTCCAAAAACTGCAAGAGTTCACCGATGCCCAAAACAGATAGCCTACACCCTCAAAAAAAAATAGCTTCTTTAACATATGTTCCAAACATATTTTGCAGGAAGCACATATATTATTGGATACTGCCGAAACATTAATATGTTTGTTTTATGTGAACATATTATAGGTTTGGAAGCATTTTGAGCCCAAAAATATTATATGCTTGGAAGAATTTTTCCCAAAGACGATTGTGCTCATTCCCTAACATACTCGTTATTTTCACTTCCACGAAATATTTTAATTCTTGGCACCTTTTTCTGTAATACAAATAATGTTGAAGAAATTATTCACTTTTATAATTTTTTTAAATTTTACCTTTCGCCTGCACGGAGAATCGAACCGAGGACCATACAGTTTGTAAGCCAACACACTATCCACTGGGCTACGTAGCTGTTATGGTCACCAGCAGATAATTATCGTTATAAGTTACATTTATATAGCATAGTTTGCAGCGCCCACGAGCCCATGTAAACATAATATTATTTAACAGAAACATACATTTGTTTGCCACGTGGAGCAGTGGTTAGCATGCCTGCCTTGAATGCAAAGGGTCGTGGGTTCAATCCCTGCTCCGACCGAACACTTTTTTTTTTTAATTTAGACATTTATATTTATACTATATAAATTTTTTATAATGAAACTTCGAAATGTGGGTTATTAAAGATTTATAGTCATTAACAGTGCTTGATATAAACGAAATTGATTTTGATTGATTGAAGGTGTCCGTCTTTTATATTTGAAGGTGTCCGTCAACTCCTCTTGGACTACTTATTAACGAAGAGGAACTAAACTTTGTTTTTATACATTTTACTGTGTAATTTTTCACTATTTCCTCCTTATTTCATTTAACTGTCCCAACTCTAAAAAGAGAATAGTGCCCTTTCGTTATTTTTATGAAGACCCCTGATTTCTTTTAACGCAACAAGAAAAAAATTGTTCCCATAATGCCAAAATGATAAACAAAACACATGTCCACACATACATCAAATGCTGCTCTCAAGGCGAAAACACATGCTTTTTTTTCAAATGTCTATTCTTTTGGTTCCGAATGTCCATTCTCTTTATTCAAATTAAATAATTTTTAGACTTAAGCATATCAAATTTTTGGCCTTATCATAAAAGAGTTTTCCGAAACAACATACAAGCAGTTTCACAAAAATTTCTCTCTTTGGATTCTTTCGCTGTGTTATGTTGATATCTTTCGTCAACTCTCCCGGTTTCCATCTCTATTTCTTTCTCTATACTCTCTCTGTCGCTTTGGATAAAATATCACAACATATGTATGTTTAGTCGAAATTTGTAAATTTATATATATTTGCATTCACACATATGATTTTTATGAAACATTTATGCCCCAAACATAATATATTTTAACATATTAACATAGATGTCCCAAAAATTTAGTGTTAGTTTAGGAACATTACATGTTTGCACTTAAATATATTGTGTTTTAAAATTGTGCCCGAAACACACTTTGTTTATATCGGAACATATGAAAAACATATTTTTCTAAGAGTGTAGGGTTGCTTCGCTTGCACGAATGTTGTCAGTGGCTGAATTTGGTATTCTCCGATGAGAAACCATTCGAAATTGAGTAGTATGTGAACAAATAAAAATATCGGGTATCCAAAGAGCTCGACTGAAAATTTACACCTTGGATTGGCAGTCACAACTAAAGCGCTTCCGATGGCAATACTGCGGCTCGCCTTACTGTCCGATGGCCATTTCCCGCTCATATTTATAGACCATGGGGTCAAAATAAATGCCGAATATTATGGAGAAAATATCCCAAAGATAGTATTGAAGCCTTGTGCTGACAAAAATTTCGGCCACTACACAGCACCATCGCATTCAGCCCACGTCAACCAAGAATTACTTAAAAAGGAAATTCCTCGCTTCATGGCCAACAAAATCTCCGGATCTCAATCAGTTTGACTTTTGCATCTGCAATATTATGGAGACTAAAGTTGGCGCTTTTATATATCGTATAGACTTTTCTTTTATTTTTTTATTTTATTGATGATCTAAATATTTTATCAATTGGCAAAAAAATTGGGACTATTTTGGGCGATTTCGGCAGTATCCCGAAAGCGTTAGAATTTGCAATAAACTATCATATAGGCAGTCATACACCTCAGCAGTTAGCCAGGATAATATCGATACCACTGGAGATTGGCGTCGATTGATGTATGGTAGTTTGTCTGAGACTTTCATTTCTGGTAGACATATACACTAATAGAAAAAATTGCGTTGTCAAAATGAAACGGAAACGTTCACAAAAAATCAAAACGGAATGTTCACGATTTCGTCCACGGGCGTTCACGATTTCATGAAAGGCATTCGTTTTTCTTTGGCCATGAAAAGTCTTAAAATAATCGTTAGACGTTGTTATGTCAACTCCGCCGTTGGTACATTGTGCTAAGGCGACTATTATCGCGTATCGTGCAGGCAACACAGGTTCGAGTGACGGTAACGGAAACATTTTTTTTTAATTTTAGTTATAAATTCGTAACCATTACGTTTTCAGATCATGAACGCTGGTTGTTGTTTTGACAACGTATGGTGTCATTTGTACGTTGTCAGATTGACCCCATCTGTTCTCAGTTTGATAACACATGTGTGTTGATTCACTTTCATGAACGGATCGTTTCGAAATGACCACGTCGTTCATGATTTTTTCTATGGGTGTAGAGGTCAAGGTTATTTTGCCCGTTTCGGCCTTATTTTGCCACCACAATGAACGTTTAAATTTTCATTATTATGATATTTTTGAAATATGTCAAAAATTCAGCCAATGAAGAATTTTCATCAATTCAATGAAGATTATGATTTTTCTCTAATTAATTAAAATTGTAATTGAATGCCAAAAAATTGTCAATTAAACGATTGATAGCCAGTTTTTCATTCTCCAATTAATACGTAACCGGAAGATAGATCAACGGTTAACAATTTTTTTGTATGGGGTCAGCTGTTTTATCGAACGGATAAATAATACCAACATATTGAGAAATCGACTCTAATTGATCCACTTTTTAATCAAACCAAAATTCAATTACAAAAATTTGTTGAATCAGTCAATTAAAATTTTAATTGGATCGCTTAGTTTTATAATTGGTGTTGTGATTGAAGCATTTTTTAATTGAAAACTAATGGGATGAATTAATTTTGTGATTAATAATAAAAATGATGATGAAAAGTTGTCATTAAGTCAGCAAAACATATTCTTGGGCAATGTTTGTGTATCATCTAAACATGAAGAGTGGTAATAAAAATTCACTGGCAGCTTACAGCATTTCAAGAGACGAAAAATGAAATTAAAAAAAAATATTTTCATAATTTTGGGAATTTTTGTTAGTACACTGAGTAAATTTTGCAATATTAGGGATTACTAGAACCCTGAATGTTTTGTCCATACTGTCATTGTTGTCATACTTCTGCTTTTCTCAGTTTAGTGTATGAATGAATGAATGAATACGAAGTGAAGGACAATGAAACACCCAGAAAAATTGAAAGAACTTGCCTGAAAAAAAAAACAAAGCAAAAAACAGAAAATTGAGGACAACTACAAAAAAAGAACGAAACTGGTAAGGACAATGAACAAAGCAACGAATGATCAGAAAAACCGCTGCACGTTTTTGTGTTAGTCTGTCCAGTCGCCGTCCATATGGACCAGAAGAGAAAGAGACAAACGTTTGGAGGGCACACAAACGACAAAAACTTCAATTGAATGGCAACAGCACATAATAATGGCATGACAACGCCGGTTGCACAAACACACACACACACGGGATATATACCAATAGCGTATATCCTTTGTATAGTCCAAGTACTTTACTACATGATGCACTATGACTAACTAAGAAACGAATGGTGATTTTTGAATGAGCATGAGGAGAGGGTGAAAAATTAATATAAGCAAAGTTCCAGTCAACCAGGCTAAACTAGGAGACAAACAAAAATCGCAAAAAAAAGAACAGCAAGTGCAAAATGAGCAAAAACCAAGGATATAGAGAGTATATTGAGAGCAGGAAGTAAAAACTATGAAATTGCAAACACACACATACACACACACTAATTTCAATACCTGCACTCATACTTAATATGAACAATGACAGGTTAATGGCAAATAAATGAAAGCTCAAAGAGTACATGGAAATCCAGACCATAAAACTGGGACTTTTGTTAAATATGCCTCTTGGTCAAATGTAATCCTGCATTTGATAACATCGTGCAATGTTCAATTAAATAGGATCAGCCATATGAAAATGGAATCTTTGATACACATACTATCAACTTTTTAATCAATATATTTACTTGCAATATCGAAACCTTCAGGCGTAGTAAAAAGAAACCCATAAAAAATTACTTCTCTTTTAGAAGCTTATAATTACTTCCAATACGGTGGTTGCCCTTTATTGGGCGCATACATGGACTTAATTCAATGTTTGGCAATGAGGCCAAGAACCAGTGTTTATCGATGGTACGGTGAATTCAACCGACGCAAAAAAAATATTTTTTTCCTACCAAACGGAACTTTAGACAAAAAATATCGTTTCCCATTTGCTGTTCAATTTGGGGTATTACTATGGTTTGGTGACACAATCGAATAATGAACCTATTTCGTCGTCTGACACGACAAACACCAGAAGTGGGAAGTCGGAACCACCGTGGTGCAATGGTTAGCATACCCGCATTGCATACACAAGGTCGCGGGTTCGATTCCTGCTTCGACCGAACACCAAAAAGTTTTTCAGCGGTGGATTATCCCACCTCAGCAATGCTGGTGACATTTCTGAGGGTTTCAAAGCTTCTCTAAGTGGTTTCACTGCAATGTGGAACGCCGTTCGGACTCGGATATAAAAAGGAGGTCCCTTGTCATTGAGCTTAACATGGAATCGGGCAGCACTCAGTGATAAGAGAGAAGTTCACAAATGTGGTATCACAATGGACGGAATAGTTTAAGTGAGCCTGAAATATCGGGCTGCCACCTAACCTAACACCAGAATTGGTGTTAATTGCATCTCCCATAATTCGATTGAATCGACCGAATTAGTCTGGTGATACAACTGCCAAAAGATAGTTGCTACAACTGCCAAAATAAGATTGACAATAAATTCGATTATCACAACCAATCTGTATTCTCTGTGCACACAATGTTTCTACTGATTACCCCTTATTGGGATCGATGATCAAAAAATTAGATCGATTCGTGGATTGAGTCAAACGACGAGTCAGTTTTAATTCACCGTATCCGTAAGTTGTCAAATAGAGTAGGAAAAGTAGTGGCTACCGATGGGAAATACAACAGTTGATCTGTCTATTACATTTTTTTCTGAATAAATTCTCAAATTCCGCAGTTTTAATTTATACTCTTAATATAAAAATGATTCGCTAGTTGGCCAAAATTATTGGTGTGGATTATAATGAATACCTCCTGTGTGAGTGCCTGCTAATGCTGATGCTAAAATTAAATTTATTCAATAGAAAATTTTTGGTTCAATCGTAAAAAGCAAATGTGCATTTGAATAAATGCAGCTGACGAGGATTATCGAAGTCTCGAAACTATCGTTTATCCGTCTAGCAGTTTAAAGGGTTTTGAGTTAATCAATTTGATAAATATATTCTCCTCGGTTGGTAACACTTCTTTTGTAAATAAAATGAAATGAAACGATAATGTGAAAAAAACCAACAATAAAAAATTAAAATAATCAATTAAATAAAAATTAAATTAATGAAATTAAAAACAATACATCGATTAAAATTTTAATTATAAACTAAATTTTATTAAATTTAGTGAAATATTTATTAGAGACCAACATTGTCTTATTTGGAGATCTTATTCACGTTCACTCAAAAAAGTGAATCCTCTATTTCACTAAAGCCAAATTTTAGCTTTATTTTCGTTCATGGAATTATTGGAGAAAGTTTCCTTTATTCTAAATTTTTATACCCTCCACCATAGGATGGGGGTATATTAACTTTGTCATTCCGTTTGTAACACATCGAAATATAGCTCTAAGACCCCATAAAGTATATATATTCTGGGTCGTGGTGAAATTCTGAGTCGATCTGAGCATGTCCGTCTGTCCGTCTGTTGAAATCACGCCAACTTCCGAACGAAACAAGCTATCGACTTGAAACTTGGTACAAGTTGAAATTTGGTACATTGGTACATTAGTACATGATATTAAACAACCATGCCAAAAGTGGTCCATATCAGTCCATAATCATATATAGCCCCCATATAAACCGATCCCGAGATTTCGTTTTGGAGCCACTTGGAGGAGCAAATTTCAACCGAGTCAGTTGAAATTTGGTACATTGTGCTAGTATATGACCGTTAACAACCATGCCTAACTCGGCCTGGCCGAACTTACGGCCGTATATACTTGTTTTTGAGTACGTTTGTTAAAAGAACTAAAAAATGGGGAAAATTATACACAAATGGATTTACTAAATGCGTACTTCTCACAGAATAGTTCATTATTTCCTCAAATTTGTAAATTTTACTACAAATGCACCCGTCGTGAACTTCATATGGCACTAAAGACATTCTTGAAATTTTGAAGGCCAATTTTTTCCTTCAAACTACAAAATTTTCTTTAACAAGTGAAAAAATTAATTATGTCTATTAAATTTTCTTGAATTTGTCGAAAAATATTTACTTTTTGTGATATCAGCGTTTGTGTTTTTTTTTTATTTTTTTTTTAATTTTCTAAAAATAATCTAAATTTTCTAAAATCAAACATTCAATTTTTCTTCCCGGTGGGTTCACTGTTTTTTCAGTGTTGGCATAATATATTTATTCATTATCTACTCGTAAGAATTTTGCAAACAATAGATTTTATTCACATCATCCGATTTGTTCTAGCATATCACAATCGTATGAAGATGACAAAACATTGAATATTACTTGTTTTAATGGCAAACAATGTTCTATACCACAAGCAATATTGGTAACAAGCAGAATACAAGAAAATTATAATGGGACATCATGTCAAACATCCATAACCTATGCATATTCATACACTTGAGTGGGGTACAAAGGAATTCAATAAAGCAACAATTTAAACTACAACCATACTCATAAGCATGCTCTTGAACACATAGGCACAACCAAGTAACATACACACATGTGGGTAAACAGAAAATACATTCTCTCTCTCTCTCACTCACACTAAAAATTCTCTTGGCCTAACCATTGATGATATATGCTTGAATCCATATAAGGCTCAAAGCATAATGAACAAACAAACCAAAAAGGACTTCGACAATCGAAGTACTCATAACCATGAGTATGAAAACAACAGCAGCAACAACATCAATAACAAAACAAAAACAATAGAAGAATAATGTGAATGGTGTGGGAGTCGTTGAGGTTGCAGAATAGAAAAAAAAAAACATGGAATATAGAACAGCAGCGGTGGAAATTGGTGGTAATCATCTGGTTTTATTCAAGCATAAAAAGGAAGCACAAAAAAATATGTCAAATTGCATGCCGGCACGACAGAGATACGAGAAAATGCCTACGCCAATTATGACGGTGTGGTTCAGTGTAAAAGAATTTCTGATTCATTCAAAATCGATTGTGTGTGAGGTGTGGGTTATGCTTGAAGAGCATAGCTTGGAGCCACTGCAAAAACAAATGAATTGATGAAATGGACCATATCATGTGTTTGTATATTTAAAACAATTATTATTATTATTTTTTTAATTTAATTTTAAATACATTTAATTGTATGCCCAGTGAACCATATGTGTTTTAGGAAATTTATTTTTTTAATAAAATATTGTAAGTATGTAAAATAAAAAGGCCAAGGAGCCACAGTGGCTCCAAATGGTTTATAAAGCTTACAAATTAAATATGTCGATTTTTGCACCTATTGGATATGTGGAAAACTCGAAGTCGACCAAATTAAAAAATTAAAAAAAAAATTAAGGCAAATTGGATAAAAACTACGATTTCTATAAGCCCAAGACCCCAAATCGGGAGGTCGGTTTATATGGGGACTATATCAAAACCGATATAGCCCACCGATATAGCCCATCTTCGAACTTGACCTGCCAGCAGACAAAAGACGAGTTTGTGCAAAATTTCAGCACGATTGCTTCATTATTGAAGACTGTAGCGTGATTACAAAAGACAGACAGATAGACTGACGGACAGACTGACATCGTTATATCGTCGCAGAATTTCTCCCTGATCAAGAATATATATACTCTATATAGTCGGAAATCGATATTTCGATGTGTTATAAACGGAATGACAAACTTATTATACCCCCGTCACCATTCTATGGTGGTGGGTATAAAAATAGAATGTTCGAAAAGTCGACTTTTTCTAAAAAAAGCATCCTTTTCCAATTTCTGAAAAAAATTGAATACTCAAACAATCGGCTTGTAAAAATTTTCGAAAACTCGAAATTTCTACTCTTCCCAACTATAAACATTTTGTCTAAGATTTTCTGATTAGAATGAACCGTCACTGAAACTTTTTTTTAGGTCCCAGTACACTGAAAAAAATATTATCGAGAGGTCAAAGATTTCATGTCTTTAAAATACGAATGCTAAGCATAGAAGAGGCATTTCTCTAATATAAAGTTTTTTCCTTGTCCAAAATTCGATAAACTTTTCAACGAAGTCCTGTTGTCCTTATAATTAAGTGATTTGACTTAAAAATGGTTATCGTAACGTGAAAGAAAAAAATTTTGGGCTAAGGACAACTTGATTTTAATAATTCAGAAAAATTCTTTAAATTTAATGAAATTGTCTTTAAATTTGTTGTTTTTTTTTGCATCTTGACTATAAAGCAAAAAATCGTTCAAATATAGGACATGTTTTTCAACATTTTATTTTAAAGTCGTTTTTTACTTGAAAAATAGCTTAATTTCTACTAGAAGTTGAGTCTTAATTTGGAAAATAAAGTTGTCGTTAACTCGTTTTTAAAGGACTTTGATAGCATATAAAGAAAAACAGTTGAGAAAGCAAAAAATTAAAATTTGCTTCCTAGAAGCAAGTACACAAAACCTAAATTTAAAAGAGAATTGTGTCTTAAAAGTGTCCTTACTTGTATTCTCCGCTTCTTTGGCTCGGAATCAATACCAAATTTTTTTAAATAAAGACAACATCTTTGGAACCGGCCATGCCTTTTTCCTGTGTATTGACTAAAAAATTTTCACCAATGGCGCATTTCCATTCATAAGTTCTGGTGACATTTGTGAGTGTTTCAAAGGATTATCTATAGACACGCTAAGAAGAAATGTGATCACCTCAAACCTGTTTCAAGAGCAAACAATTATTTCTGGATGTGAAACTGTGGGATATTAAAGACTACGCAACCTACATTTTAATATGAGCAATTTACAAAATATTAAGGAAAGATTTTTTTAAAATAATCAAGTTTTATTTAAAATAAAGTTTATCATCTTTGCTTCAAAAAAAATGTTTTTTAAATTAAATTTAGGACACACGTTTTGTAAATTTACGTCCCTGTGTTAAAGTCGTATGTCTTTGAACTAAGCCAAAATTTCCTTAACGTAAAGAAACACATTTTTGATTTTATGAAATCGTCTTTAAATGAACTGAAATATTGAATCTGTAGATTTAAGATAAAAATGCTTCAAATATACGCTAAAACTTTTTTTCAGGATTTGGCATGTTTGGTTTAAAGTTTTTTTTGAGAATTAGGAAAACATTTTTTACTATGAAGTATCTCCTTCCTAATTTAAAATTTTACTGATCCTCCATTTAAAGCTACATAGGTCGCTAAGAAATGTGGTTAATTTAAAGAAGCCGCAACTTTGACTCGGAATCAATACATCAGCACATCTTTGAGTCGGAATGTGAGGGATAGGCACATGTTTACTTAAATTATTTCATACTTTCTTTTGAGCTAAGATGTTATTATAAAGCAATATAAAAATATAGGATCGAAAGAGCACTTCCTCGCAAGACATCGCATTGTTTCGCCCGATTTCAATGCTATCAAATATTAGCAAAATCTTTGAGAAATTAATTTACAACCAAATCTCTGATTATTTGGAAAAGAATCAAATGATGTTTAGAAGGCAGTATGGATTTCAAAAAGGTATTGGAACTGACACAGCATTAATAAACGTTATAAACGATATATGTAACGGTTTGGATAAAGGATATAGTGGTGTTGCGGCCGTATTCTTCGATTTAAGTAAAGCCTTTGATCTTGTTGATCACAGGATACTTTTAAGCAAATTGAGATTCTATGGCATACAAACCCCTACTATAAAATTATTGGAGAGCTACTTATGTAATAGAAAGCAATGTGTTAATATTGGGCAAAGCAATAGCAATTTTAAACAAATAGTTTGTGGCGTCCCACAAGGCAGTGTGTTAGGTCCACTGCTGTTTAAAATTTATATAAATGATCTGCAAAATCTTGATTTAAAGGGCAAAATTTACATGTATGCGGATGATATTTGCATTTTATATTATTACAAACATCCTTCAGTTTTGAAAACTGAGATTGAATACGATGCTTCACTAATATGCGAGTTCATACGGCTGAATAAGCTAACTCTCAACGCAGCTAAAACACAGTTCATACGGTTTAGACCGCATGCATTAAAAAAAGATGAGGATATGTTTATTTATGTTGATGGCAACCCTATTTTTGAACAAAAAATTGTAAAGTATCTTGGTGCATGTCTGCAGTATAATCTTAATTGGGACACACACATAGAAAAACTGAAAGAAAAAGTATGTAGAGCAACAGGAGTATTAAGGAAATTCAAACACAAATTATCAGCAGATACTAAGTTGCGATTATACCAAGCCCTAATCCACAGTCATTTTCTTTATGCACCAACAATCTATGGTCACAAGAAGAGTAATGCTTTAAAATCGTTACAATCAGCGCAGAATAAAGCCTTGAAAATTGTTTTTAACTTACCAAATGATTTTTCTACATTAAACATATTCAAAAACTACGCAACCAATATACTTCCTATAAAAGGTATATATCAAAATCACATATTGATTTATATGTTTAAAGCTGTGACAAATAATGGATTTTCGCTTGTACAATTTAAAAGAAACAGAAATCAACACAACATCAACACAAGACAAGAGGATAATTTAATATCTGTTAGATGCAGAACAGAGCTAACAAAACAAAGGATTGAATACGCGGGACCTCAAGAATATAATGCACTACCACAAACTCTAAAAATAATTGCTAGAATTTCGGTATTCAAATCTTCATTGAAAAAATATATACTAGGAAAAATTGAAACACTAATTTAATATCAATCATTACACATTTTTTATTGTCAAGTTGAATTTTAATATAATTTTAATATGAATTTATTTTTGAATTAATTATGAGAAGTAATTGATAATACGATAGATATATGTTTTTGCCAACTAGTCTCTATATAAGCCTACTCGGCGCAGAGACTTCTATTATATTGTAAACATATTTAATGGAATAAAATAAATTTAAAAAAAAAAAAAAAAAAAAGAAACATTTTATAAAAGGTATTATGACGCAAAATTCTCGCACCTAATTCCTAGCCCAGCAGGAAAAAATTTGATCAAATTCCTGATATTGCCGAGATCATTTTGCCGGGGGATAATAATCTCAGCCTTTTATCGATTTTCTTTACAGATTTTCATTTAATAGTTCCAATCTATTTCTAGGAGAAAAACTAAGTTTTCACTAAAAATATTTATGTATTTAAGCCAAAAACTCTTTCTGACGTTTAAGAGAAATTTCTAATAACAGCAAATATTAATAGGTTGGACATTTCCGCACAAATGACAACAATAAACGCCAACAACAACGGAAACCACAACACTATTACTGGAACCCAAGCATCATTATAGGAGCTTGCGAAAAAAAAACATGAATATGCTGGCTGAAAAAGGGCATATACAACTATACACGTACTATCACAATAAGAGAAAATAATAACAAACCAAAAAAAAAAAAAAAACTCAGCAAGAGGAACTGAACCTAATGGCAACAATAATGATAATGACTCAACGGCAAAATGACGACAACGACTACAACGATCGACAACAATGAAGAAAACGCATGTCGTTTATATATAAACGAGTGTCTAGGTGTGTATGCGTTTGTGTGTGTGTACAGGGTCCTAGTGTGGCGGATACGGATGCTGCTGCTGATGATGATGGTGATGGCGATGGTCTTTTTGGCTGTGACAATACGAGTATATATGAAAGGTTGCTTTGTGCGATGGGTTTTAATATGAGCAGTATACAACAGCAAGAAACAAATAAGCGAGTAAAAAAACATAAAACGAGCAATGGTGCAAGTATTCGTTGCAGCCATCATCATCGCCACCATTGCCTTATACTCCTAGGCCACCTTAGAGAATAAGCTGAGAAGATGGTAACGAAAAATGAACACAAAAGCCTTGTGATTAAATGCACTGAGCCCACCAACGCAATTTCGTTTACCACACACCAACACACACACACACAAACACGAACAACTACACAAAACACCAATGTGTAAGTCGCACCAAGAATAACTATAATAGTTAGTACCTCCATGCACTAGAATGCGGTGGCATAACTGCTACTAGACACCAACACCACATGCACCGTATACACACACACAAACATACATTCAACCAACACCAACATCGTAGTCATTTACAGCATTTGTTAATGGACATTCAGGAAGACATAGACACACTTACATACAACCATCATAGAGCACTATGGGCGCAAACATGATTTTAGCGCGAAATATGTACGTTTTCCAAGTAAAAACTTTTTTGTGGCGTTTAATCACTGGCGCAGTTGGTGGAATTCTACCCAAAAATTTTAGATTTTTTGTAGATTGGTATTCCAACAATAACTTAATTTCAGTACAAAGAAATCAGGATGACATATGCATATGGAATAATAACGAAGTTCAGAAGGAGAGTTTTTGGGGCCACTAAGGTAGCATTGTATTTTCGAACTAATCTTAAAAATTCCTAATTTGCGTATTAGGTCCCTTCTGAAGCCACATTGTAAGCGGCAGTAATTTCCCTATGGTCGTGCAAGCTAAAATCAAAGTCAAATTTTAAAACGTCCACAAATTCAAAATTCCAAAAATTTTCACTATAAGAGTGATCGTTTCTGCTAATACCCTACGGGAAATTGGTGCAAATTGCCACTGACGGAGCTATCACAGAACTGGTACTTGTGCTCCAGTTAGCTGCAATTCTTAAATAGTCGTAATTTATTTATTTCCGTACTCGCTTGATATTAAAATCTTAGATCCATTAAGATTTTAATATCAACCATTTTCACATTTGGTGAAATAAAATTATCCACTTAAAAAAATATTGTCGTGAGTTCAAAGATTTCATGTCTTTAAAATACGAATGCAAATTTCGCTTAGCATTGAAGACGAATTTCTCTAATATAAAGTTTTTTTCCTTGTCCAAAAGTAAACGATAAACTTTTCAATGAAGTCGTATTATCCTTATAATTAGGCGATATCACTAAAAAAAAATGGGTATCATAACATGAAAGAAAAAAATGTTTGGGATAAGGTCAACTTGACTTTAATAATTCAGAAAAAGTCTCTCAATTTAATGAAATTGTCTTTAAATTTGTTGTCTTTTTTGCATCTTGACTACAAAGCAAAAAAATAGTTCAAATATAGGACATGTTTTTCAACACTTTATTTTAAAGACGTTTTTTACTAGAAACATAGCATAATTTCTACTGGAAGTCGAGTCTTAATTTAGAAAATAAAGTTGTCGTTAACTCGCTTTTAAAGGACTTTGTTAGCATATGAAGAAAAAAAAAGCTGAAAAGCGAAAAATATAAATTTGCTTCCTAGAAGCAAGTACACAAAACCCAAATTTAAAAGTGAATTGTGTCTTAAAAGTATCCTTACTTGTAATATACGCTTCTTTGGCTCGGAATCAATACCAAAATTTTTAAAGTAAAGACAAAATCTTTAGAACCGAGCATGCTTTTTTTCAGTGTCAGAATAAGCTATGGTTCGACATATTTCAAAAGTTTTTTTTTTTGTCATTTCGGGTTCGATTGGGATGCCCAAATTGAAGCGGATTTCTAAGAGTTTGTCCAAAACTGGTTCCTGAGGACCTGTCTATGGGTTGCTCCTGCTAACTTGTCCCAGGACGTGTCCTTTGGGATGAGTCCAAGGCGCGTCCTAAAATGTAAATTTACTCCGTCAATGACAAACCCATGTTAAAGTGACCGGTCCCTTCCATACGTTTTGACCATAACTGGGACTGGTTCATACACACCAGGGACTAGTCCTGTACCGGTTCTGTGGTTTATCCATTTCCCGTAGGGTATATAATAAAAATTTTGAAGTTTTCAAATGAAGAGTATTTTTGTGATTGATAAACTCAAAAATTGCTGGACCTATTTTGACCAAATTTTATAAAAATGGCCCATGAGAAGTGAGGAGTGTTTCTATGTAATTTGACGTCCATCTGACAGAAGGCTCAATAAAAATAAAAGTAAAAAAAAAATCGAACAAGTATGTAAAACCGTAAGTTTGGCCGGGTAGTATAATACAAGAAATAATGCCTTAATTTGAAATCTAAATTCTTTCTTTTTCAACCCCATTATTCGAATGAATGCTAGAAGTAACATCTGGAAATTTTACTTTTATTTGGAGCAATTTGGATGACCAGGGCGCCTACTATACCCCCAAGAAGTGAAATTGAGGGTCTAGATGAAGAAGGTCTTTGTAGGCCTAAAATATCTCAACATTTCTAATACCAGGAAAATCGAAAAATAGCTATGGTTTCTAGAAGCCTGAGAAATGATATCGGGAGATCGGTCTACAAGGGGGTTATACCAAATGATGGGCCGATACACATCATAATCGTTAACCCAGTTATTGCCCTAAGCTACCTCTAGATTTAAATTTTTAGGAAAATTTAATTAAAACTAAGGTTTCAAGACCCAAAATCGGGTGGTCGGTTTACACGGGGAAACCTGACTCGATATAGGCCATCTTCAAACAAACAGACAGACGGACATAGTTATGTCGTCTATCGAATTTCACCTTGATTAAGAATAAAGATACTTTCTATAGTCGGAAATCAATATTTCGATGTGTGACAAACGGAATGACAAACTTATACCACAGTTCTATGGTGGCGGTTATTAAAATAAAGTCAAACAAGTAAGGAAATATCTTTAATTTTTAATAGTCTCTATTTAGGCGATAAGCCTATGATGTGTTTTGCAGATGGTGTGAAATCTTTAATCAGACTCCAGTGGTGTAAATTAGCCCGATATGGACTCAAAACTAACATACTTTAAAAAAAAAGAATAATAAATATAATAAAAATAAATAAATAATAATAATAAAATAAATAAATTAGGTAAATAAATATTAAAAAAATATTTTTTGTTTAATATGTAATTGAAATGTCTTCAATCATAGAAATGATAGTACCAATCACCAAAGTCAATTAAAAAATTAATTGTTCCAATTAAAAAATTATCCCAATTAATTTAAAATTAATCGATACAATTAATTGTTGTGATTGATTTTCATATCCATTAAAAAATTTGTTGAACCAATTAAATGTTTATTTTAACATTTTTTTTTAAATTCGTTTAAAATTTTAATTGTAAAATTTGTGGTATTTTTTTTGGGTAATTATTTTTCGAGCTATATAGACAAAGAATTTTAAGGAACTTGATCAATTGATTCATTGGAAAGAAAACGCTTCTATAATTTTAATTAAAAACATAACAGATTTCAATCAATTGCTTAATTGAATTATTTTTTAATTTGATAACAAAAAAATATTTCAATCAAATTTTTATTTGGAAATATTTTGGTGAAATTTATTTCTGTTTATACCATGCATGATATGGCCAGAAAAATGCTAACGAAAAATTCGTTATCTGTTCTATAGCTAGTTAAAAAAACTTGAATAATTTTAGATAAATTTTGCCAAAAATTAGAAAATTTTGCTTATTTTATTATTATTTTTTTTTTTGGTTAACTTAATGTCATAAACTAGAATGTAAAGAGTACATAGTTTTTCTAAAATGGGTAAATTATTACTCTCAGGTTTCGCGTCCCGACCATTTTTTTTTTTTAATTTTTTTGAGAAAAAAATTGCTACAATTGCGATTTCGTCCATAGTGCAATGATGGGTGACAATAAAAACTTAACAGACCAAACACACACACACATACACAAAACTATTTTTACATGCACCCAAACCTTAACTCTCACCAAATCACATCTCCATGCACACACACACACACTCTCTCCCACCCTTATTCCTACACATTTATATATTAAATGTTATCAGCTTCGACAAGAAATGAATGGCTGGCTGGCTGTAATGCCTGGTGAGGTCGAGGTATGTTGGCATCGTCCATTGTGGGTGTCTAACCCAAATGGTAAAAGGAATTAAAGGACATTTAGTTGCTCGAATGTGCAAATAATGAAGAAGATTAGTTTAGCACAAGAAAGAATAATGGTGGAGAAATTAAAAAAGGAGCAAAAAAGCACGAGAACATACTTTCTATAAACTATTCAATGAAGATCCAACATATTGCAGTCAATCCTATAAATCAGCTAAATCAATTGGCCTTAAAGTCGACAAGCAAACCATAGAGAAAAGGATAAGGCTACAATTAAATATTTACCCAAGGCGCTTTAACTATGTATGTGTAGAGCTATATACTTGTGTATACATATGTATATATATGGGATTGTTCTCTATAGGAAAATATTTCTAAAGATATATATGACCATCTTAGGCAAGTGGAACTTGTGACATAGGGCAATATGTTATTGAATTTATTTCACTTCTTTGTTATTTTTTCTATGAAAAATGTTAAGAGAAGAAAACTTTTGAAAAATGGTAGAACACCCAAATACTATGCAGTAGATATATCTTTGCGGGAGACAATCTTTCAGGGGCCGTATACAATTAAAGTTGTGATTTTAAGTTAAGCTTAAGGTCAAATATTTATGTGTGCCCATTAATAATGGATTTTATGAAAGGAGTTAGGGCATAAAATTTAGTCATACGAAAAAAAAACATATTTACTTAAGTATTTAATTCAGTAAATCCAAATATATTCTTAAGACCATAGACTCCCATACGTAATATGTCATTACTAAAGACAAATTCCGTGGTTTGGAGTGGGCAATCAAGCTGAATTTTTATAAGATTGAGTAAAATGCAATCAACATGCATTTTTTCCTGTATGTAGAAAAATTCATTTCATGGTCTTAAGTTTCTTAAGTTCATGGAAAAACAATGAACGCTACAAGGGTTGCCTTTTATGTTTCGGGATTGAGCAAATCTAGTGTTGTAATCTGCCTAAAAAATGGAAATAATTCGTAAACATTTTCGTGAGATTATTTTTTACAATTTTCGACGTGGTTTAACTAAACAGCGTTTGTCGACGGTATGCGGAGTTCAATTGAGGTCGTAGTTCAAAGCAAGACGAATTTCGTGAAGGTCGTCCTAAATCAGTTGTTGTTCCGGAAGCCATTGATACTCTGCGTCAACTGACATTGCAAGTTCGTCATTTGACCTATCGCGAGATTGAGACAACCTTAAGCATTAGTGGCACCAGCATAAATTCAATATTATACAAGCATTTGACCATGAAAAAAATTCGCGGTGGATCCCACACAATTTGTCAAAAGCTTAAAAAAGGCTCGTGTCGATTGGTCAAAAGAAATGCTCCAAAAAATTAGATCACGGTGCTTCAAAACACATCCTTGACATCGTGACAAGTGATGAATCGTGAATTTACGTGCACGAAGACAAGAAGTATGATCACCTTCTAGAACAAAGTGTCATTTTAGGATTGGGAGAAAATAACATTTGTGCTTTAAAAATATTGTTTTCTCATCAAACATAGAATGGTTGTCGAAAACAGATACATAATGTCCAAGAAAATAATATGCTTGCGACAAAGATGTTATATATTCACCGTTAAAAAATAACAGTTTGCTCTAGGAGGTGAAGCTTCAAGAAGTGCAAGAGATCACCAATGCCCAAAAAATTAGAATAGAGAGCCAATGATTTGCTTCGCTTACACGAAGGTGACCAGTTGCTGGTTTCCTCCAAAGAGAAGCCATTCTAAATTGAGCAGTTTATGAACCAAAACAAGTATATACGGCCATAATTTCGGCCAGTCCGAATCTTATGTACCCTCCACCATGGATTGAGTAGAAACTTCTACGAAAGACTGTCATCCACAATCGAATTAATTGGGTTGTGGTATCTTAAAACTTCTTAACATCGTTTTCTAAATTGTGAGTTAGTCCATACGTGGTATATATATTAGACAAAAAGGTATGTATAGGTAAGTCTACAAATAATTGCGAATCGATATGGACTTTTGCACGGTACGTAGAGAAGCAGAATTGAATATGGGGATCGCTTATATGGGGGCTATATACAATTATGAACTTGATATGTACCAATTTTTGTGTGATTGGGGATCGATTTATCTGAGGGCTATATATAACTATAGACCGATATGGACCTAGTTAGTCATGGTTGGTAACGGCCATATACTAGCACAATGTACCAAATTTCAACTGACTCGGATGAAATTTGCTCCTCCAAGAGGCTCCACAACCAAATCTCGGGATCGGTTTATATGGGGGCTACATATGATTATGAACTGATATGGACCACTTTTACCATGGTTGTTAAATATCATATACTACCACCACGTACCAAATTTCCACCAGATCGGATGAATTTTGCTTCTCCAAAAGGACAATGTACCAAATTTCAACTGACTCGGATGAAATTTGCTCCTCCAAGAGGCTCCACAACCAAATCTCGGGATCGGTTTATATGGGGGCTATATATGATTATGAACTGATATGGACCACTTTTGCCATGGTTGTTAAATATCATATACTACCACCACGTACCAAATTTCCACCAGATCGGATGAATTTTGCTTCTCCAAAAGCACCGGAGGTAAAATCTGGGGATCGGTTTATATGGGGCCTTTATATAATTATGGACTGATATGAACCAATTCCTGCATGGTTGTTGGATACCATATACTTACACCACGTACCAAATTTCAACTGGAGGTCAAATCTGGTTATCGGTTTATATAGGGGCTATATATAATGGACCGATGTGGACCAATTTCTGCATGGTCATTAGAGAACATATACTAATACCATGTACCAAATTTCAGCCAGATCGGATGAAATTTGCTTCTCTTAGAGGCTCCGCAAGCCAAATCGGGGGATCGGTTTATATGGGGGCTATATATAATTATTGACCGATGTGAACCAATTTTTGCATAGTTGTTTAAAACCATATACTTACACCATGTACCAAATTTCAGCCAGATCGGATGAAATTTGCTTCTCTTAGAGGCTCCGCAAACCAAATCTGGGGATCGGTTTATATGGGGGCTATATAATTATGGATCGTTGTGGATTAATTTTTGCATGGTTGTTAGAGATCATATGCTGACACCATGTACCAAATTTTAGTCTGATCGGATGAAATTCGCTTATCTTAGAGGCTCTGCAAGCCAAATCGGGGGATCGGTTTATATGGGGGCTATATATAATTGTGGACCGATGTGGACCAATTTTTGCATGGTTGTTAGAGACCATACACCAACACCATGTACCAAATTTCAGCCGGATCGGATGAAATTTGCTTCTCTTAGTGGCTCGGCAAGCCAAATTTGGGGGTCCGTTTATATGGGGGCTATACGTAAGACTGAACCGATATTGCCTATTTGCAATACCATCCATTAAAAATACTTGTGCCAAGTTTCAAGTCAATAGCTTGTTTCGTTCGGAAGTTAGCGTGATTTCAACAGGCGGACGGACATGCTCAGAACGACTCAGAATTTCACCACTACCCAGAATATATACACTTTATGGGGTCTTAGAACAATATTTCGATGTGTTACAAACGGAATGACAAAGTTAGTATACCCCCATCCTATGGTGGAGGGTAACATATAAAAATGATGGGGTTTACTTACCAAAGAGCTCACCTGAAAATGTGGACCTTCGATTGGCCACTAAAACTGAACTACAGCCAATGGTATCATCTGTAATGGCAGATGGTCGCTCCGCGCTCGTATTCATCGACCGAATACTATCGAGAAAATGTCCTTAATATAGTATGAACACCGGGGCAGACACAAATTTCGACCCCAGACCATGGACATTCCAACAGGACTCAGCACCATCGTACTCAGCACGTGTCAACCAAGAATGATATAAAAAGGAGGTTCCTAGCTCCATTTCAACAGAATAATGATCACAGAAATCTCCGAATATCAACCCGTTGGACTTTTGCGCCTGGAGCATTTTGGAGAGTAAGGCTGGTACTAAGAAATTCCAAAGTGTCGATCATTTCATGTCGGCGCTTCGTCGGGAATGGGCCAAAATATTGAAGAGTGAATTTCATGTAACGTCTGATGGCTTGTCGGCCATTCGAAGGCCATAATTCGTACCAAAGGTACAAACAAATCTAAACTGATTCAAAAAGTTGATGTCATTTCCGATTTTTGAACAATAACATTTCTTGTTTTTGAACAATAACATTAAAAAAATTGAATCAAATATAGTTCTTTATTTATTTATTTTTATATTCATCATGTAATTTGAGGCCACAGAGCGGCCAATTTATATATATTACAATTGATTACTAATTAAATTAGCTGTAATACAGTTCTCTTTTTGAGCTTTGCGTACTTGATACTACGAAGTACATTTCGATTATTATTATTAATTTTTTCCTGATTTTTTCTTCATGTGCTTTCGAATTCCATTAAAAACGTGAGAACGAGAACATAAATTTCCAAATTTGGGCTCGACTTCAAATACATATTATGCTATGTTGCAAATAGCAAAAGTCTTTTCAATAAAGTGTTGGAGAACATTTCCTATTTTTGAACATTTTTTAGCTTTGTAGTCAAGATGCAAAAAGTCAAAAAATTTAAAGTTTCAAAAACATTAAATTTGGAAGTTTTTTTTTCAAATTTATTAAGGCCAAGTTGACCATATTAGAGTAATTTTTTTTTTTCAGTAAAGAAATATATTTTTAAGTGCAAATGACTTTTGTACAAGAAACAAGTTCTTTACATCACAGAAATGCCATAAATAAAATTCGCTTTGGTATTTTAAGGAAAATAAATCTTTGGCCTCACGACAATAATTTTTTGATTGTAGCAAAAAATTTGTATAGGATATTCTCATTGCTTGTGGAGTCGAACTTAGTTAAATTTCGTTTTAACTTTTAAAAAACGCTCATAAAATAAACTAAAAAGTTTATATAATAAATTTGCAAATATTTTATTTAAACAATCTATATCTTGTGATAAACACATCAAAGCGTTAGACTTTAGCGAGACATTTGGCCAACAAATGGGAACAATGGCTGAAAAATGCCAAAAGCAGACTTATTGAAGACAAATGCGAGCAAACATACATTGCAAACAATTTGTTGTGGATACGAGCTAACAACAACAACAAAAGAGAAATTGAAAAAACGAAATATATTTCGTAACAACATCAGTCATTGTCCTTAAGGACATTTGCGTTAGGATTTCTTTTTTTGCTCATCTGATTCTACATTGCTTTCGTTATGTCTTCAAATGTTATCAACAATGTTTCCCTTGTTCTTGGAAATAATTCCGTCTACAAAGGGAGTAAATATTTTCATCTGGCCACATTACCACCCTCAGCCACTCTATTGGAAAAAACAACAGACCAATATGAAAAACAAAAATATCATGGAGATGAAAGAAAAATTCTTTGTTTGCTTTGTTAGGGAAAATAATATAGAAATCAAAGTAACAAAAAAAAACGAAAGAAACTGAAATGAAATAAAATAAAAATGTCAGAATGCAAGGACATTCAAGAGCAACATACAAAAAAAAAAAAAAAAATAATACACAACTGAATTTTTTCGGAGATTTATTTTTACTTTGCATAATGAAGAAAACTTCAAGTTCGTTTTTTGTTTTCTTGGAAGACCTTCTTCATCGAATTTAAGTAAGAATTTAGGAAATCATCATCAACGTAAGACTGAAAACAAAAAAACAAGCTAGAAAATTTTGCCCAAAAAACAATTTTCTAAATGATATTGGTTCAATTAACAAATGGTGAAAGCTGTTGCGTGGCAAACCAAGCGTATAGCGTAACATAGATACGCCTGCCACACTGCGCATGGTGTATTAATCATTTAGAAAAATGCCATCGGAAAATGATTGAATGGTCCTTGTACGAAACACAATACAAAGTGAATCATTTGTTAACACAAATTAGATATTTATCGCACAATTAAAGCTTATCAAATCAACAATAAAACGGGCATAAACTGTTGTCACTTTGTCATTGACGGCTTTTGGGGGGGAGGAGCGTCAAGGCGCGGCTGTACTATAATTGAAAGCCTAAGGAAATGGGTAGACTACTATAGATAATTTATTATTCAAATTGAGACAAATTAGAAATTTTGTTTCAATTTAAAATGTATATGTACTTGCATTATGATAGAAAATTTAATGAATAGCATTTGTCAGAAAATGAAAAAGAAGGAAAACCAAGAGATAATAAGAGCAAACACTGGTTTATCGACTGCGTTCCGAAACTAAAATTTCAAGAAAAACTCAATTCTCCTTTGTCTTGGATTGAAAACTGAAACGTTGAACGAAAAGGTGTTTCAACAGTTTCCTGGCAGAATAGTGTAAACGGCATTTAGTTCGGCCGGCCCGAATCTTAAATATCTGCCACCATGAGTCAAATATGAAAGTTTCCGTTGAAAAATCTTCATCGTAGCATGTTACTTGAAAATATATATAGAATTTTAGGGTAATTTGATGACTGATATTCTCCCCAACACCTAAAGGGTGATACGGTCAAAATTTGGTCAATATAAACTTGACGTATTTCTTTCAATTTTGCATTTAAAAAAACTGAACACCCCTCATTTTAAAGGTGTGTGTGTGTGGAATGTTGCTCCTACTTTGGTTTTGGAATTCACTCTTCAGTTGTCAAAATGCCGTCCAAGCAAGAAGAGCAGCGTATCAAAATTTTGCTCGCGCATCACGAAAGTCCGAACTACTCGCACGCAAAGCTGGCAAAATCGCTAAAAGTTGCCAAATCAACCGTTACAAATGTAATTAAAGTGTTTGGGGAACGTTTGTCGACAGCCAGGAAGTCTGGATCAGGGGGAAATCGAAAACCGGAAGCCGTTGACACGACAAAGAGAGTTGCCGGTAGTTTCAAGCGAAACCCTAACCTCTCTCTCCGAGATGCCGCAAATAAGCTGGGTGTATCGTCTACAACAGTGCATCGAGCCAAAAAACGAGCCGGACTATCGACTTACAAGAAGGTAGTGACTCCAAATCGCGATGATAAACAAAATACGACGGCCAAAGCGCGATCCCGGAGGCTGTACACGACGATGCTGACGAAGTTTGACTGCGTGGTAATGGACGACGAAACCTACGTCAAAGCAGACTACAAGCAGCTTCCGGGACAGGAGTTTTATACGGCAAAAGGAAGGGGAAAGGTAGCAGATATTTTCAATCACATAAAACTGTCAAAGTTCGCAAAGAAATATCTGGTTTGGCAAGCCATCTGTACCTGTGGCTTGAAAGCAGCATTTTCATAGCTTCCGGGACTGTCAACCAAGAAATTTACGTGAAAGAGTGTTTGAACGCCGCCAACAACGTGCAGGTGGTTCCCAAGGACAAGAACCCTCCCAACACGCCAGAGCTCCGCCCAATTGAGAAATACTGGGCTATTGTCAAGCGGAACCTAAAGAAGACCAAAAAAAACTGCTAAGGACGAGCAGCAGTTCAAGGCAAACTGGCTTTCTGAGGCGAAGAAGGTGGACAAGGTGGCTGTACAAAATCTGATGGCAGGTGTCAAGCGTGAGGCCCGGCAATTCGGATTTGGAAAAGCGAAAGTCTAACTGAATATTTTTCCTGAATTTTATACTAATTGAACTTGAAAAAGAAATTAAATTTGATTTCTTAAATAAACGATTTCACCGATTTACACGCGTTTTCACTTGACCAAATTTTGACCGTATCACCCTTTATTCACAGATCTTAAATAGCTCTTCAGGTAGATGTTAGGTGTTATATTGGCAAAATTTTCTATAGAAGGTTAGGTTAGGTTAGGTGGCAGCCCAATGTATCAGGCTCACTTAGACTATTCAGTCCATTGTTATACCACATTGGTGAACTTCTCTCTTATCATTGAGTGCTGCCCGATTGTATTGGCTTCGGGTAAGGATGATGAATTTTCTACTGATGCAAACGACCTTGTAGTTTTTCCAGTTTTTGAAGTGAAGTGTAGGTTAGGATAGATTTATTGACAGCCTGCTTATTTGGGATCACTTACATTATCCTGTAAAATGGGATAGCACAAATGGAGAAATTCTCTCTTATCAGTGCAGATTCCATGTTTAGCTCAATGACAAAGCGAGTCTTAATGGCCTTTGATATTGCAGTGAAACTACTTCGAGAAGCTTTGAAACACTCCGAATTACCACCAGCATTACTGAGATGGGATAATCCACTTCTGAAACTGAACTAGAACCGGCAAACTTGAGAGTCTCAGTGACTGAACTGCAGACTCGAGGATCTTAGTAGTTGAACTGCAACCAGGAAGATCACAGTTCGTGAATTACATACCCGGGGGTCTCAATGATTGAACTTTAGATCGTATGGACTTAAATGCACGAGTATCTCAGTGATTGGCCTGAAAAAAAAGAGGGTCTCACCAGCATCTCAGTAGTTGGACAACTAGAATAAGTAACAGGTTGTATCTTAAGATCTCAGTAGTTGACTTAAGATACAAGATACTGTTTGATCCGAAATCCTAATCCGAAAATCTCAGTGCTTAAACCACATACCCGAAGGTCTCAATGATTGCGGATTGGAAGATCTCAGTGTTTTTGATGTAAAGACCGGAGAATCTCAGGGATTGAATTAAACCTCAAAGTTCTCTATGATTGATCTTCAAATTCAAAACTCTCAGTACTTGCTTGGCAGACTTAGGAAAATAAAAAAGCAGGAGTTCAATGAAGCCCCAAATGTCTCTATGACTTCTCTGCAAATTCTCTCAGTGCTTGGAATACATATTTAACTAAAATCCCAGTGTTTGATATAAAGACCTGAGGATCTCTGAAGTTGAATGTGCCCTAAAGATCTCAGTGATTAATCTGCAAAATCAAAGCTCCCACGACTTGGAGGGCAGACTCGAGGATCTAAGAGATTAAACTGAAGACTCGGGGGGTCACCGTAATTAAATTGAAAATTCAAGAATCCATTGATTGAACTATCAACCCGAAGATCTAATTGGTTGAACTACATCCAGAAACTCAGTGTTTCTACCGGAATACCTTAGAGTCTCAGTAATTGAACAGCAGATTCGAGGATCTTAGTAGTAAAGCTGCAGGTAGGAAGATATCAATTCGTGAACTGCATGTCCGAGGGTCTCAATAACGGCACGAGTATTTCTCAGTGATTGACCTGCAAAACTGAGGGTCCCAGAGAATAAACTGAAACCCAGGGAGCTTCAGCAATAAAAGTGTATTCTCAGTAATTGAACAGCAGATTCGAAGAAGCTCGGGGTGGGAAGATATCAGTTCGTGAACTGCATGTCCGAGGGTATCAATGATTGAACATTAGATTTAACGGCACGAGTATCTCTCAGTGATTGACCTGCAAAACTGAGGGTCCCAGAGAATAAACTGAAACCCAGGGAGCTTCAGCGATTAAAGTGTAGCAGGCATACCTGACAGTCTCAGTGATTGATCTGCAGAACAGAGGGTTTCTATGATTTAAGATTGAAATTAGGAAGATCTTAGTATTTGATATACAGACCGTAGGGTTTCAGCGGTTGAATGAAGTCCCAAAGGTCTCTATGATTGATTCGAAGCTCAAAGTGCTTTAACGATAGACTCGAGTTTGAATTACAGGCTCGAAGGATCTCAGTGGCTTAGTGGCGACCCGAGAATTTCCAAAGGCAGGCTCGAAGGTCTCAGTTAATTAATTGGAAGAATTATGTAGCAGTGATTCAATGGCAGATATGAAGGATTAATGGGCTGAGCTACAAACTTAAGGATCTTAATGATATAATTGCAGATCGGAGTGTTCTAGAGATTGAAAGTTCTCGGTGGACAAATTGCCATTTAACGATTGAATTAACTGCATGGATAATATAACTGGACGACAGGCTGATTTAACAAGGGATCCCATGATCTGTGAGCTAAAACTGCAGTTCCGAGGGTCTTAGTGATTGAAAAAAAAAACTTTAAACCTGTAGGTTTTAGAGATTGACCTATAAATCGGAGGGTTCTAGTTACACATATTTACCCTCTAATTTTCTTAATACGATCATTAGATGGTATATTTTCTCTTTTATATTTAAATAAGAATTGTGTAGTCAAATTCAGTCCTTTTTGTATCTCATATTATTGCTTGAAATATATGTTTAAATTAACCATATCGTTATCGTTTTCCTGACGAGTTTTAGAAGCCATCAAATACAAATGTTATCTTCTATTGTCGAAAATGTTATAAAAAAAATATTAAACATTTTATCACCAACCTACCTCTAAAGGTTTCTAGCAAATATTGATAAGTAATAGTTACATTGAATTTTATCTTTTCATTAGCAAAAAAATAAAATAAAATAAAACTAGACAAAGTCTTTACAAAGCCTATGAAAGCCAAAGATTGATTCCCTAAGTGATTGATATACTAAGAACCTCATTGCCCTCAAACGTTTTCGTTGCCGCGGTTATATAGAGGATTTTATTTCTCTCTGTCTCTCCGCCTACTCATATTGCAAAAAAGAAACCTATGTATATTGCATTGAGTTTTCAACCAATTTCAAGCTTGAACCAAAAAAAAAACCCCTAACAATCACTGGAATATTCTTCTACGGTAATTCAGGCAACATTTTATTGAAAACGTAAATCCTTATATTTTGATTGAGACCAATTGGTATTTGTTCTTTAAGTACACAATTGCCATTACCTTTGTTATATTTTTGTGTAAGTGTGGGCTTTGTTTTTCGACAATGGGGTTTTTATTATTTGCCTTTCGTTTCTCGAAAGTTTATCTTCGTGCTGTTTATTTAGCCCTGAACTGTTTTAAATGTTTTTTCTGCCCTCTTCGATTCAATTGTAAAATAAATATGCAAATTTTAAGACAATGTCAAGTGGATAATGTATGGAGATTTTTTTTATTCAACTTTATCCACTTTATATTATTTTGCCAATTATGTCGACTTTAAAGGATTTAAGTGACATCTTAAAAAAAAAGTAGAAGGTTGCTTTTATCTCAGTTGTTTTCGGTGTTTAAAAGAATTATTAAATTTTGGAAATTACATTTTAAGAAAGTTTAACAGCGATTCAAAGTGGAAAAATTTTAGTTAGCAAGAGTAGTGGCGTACACTGAAAAAAATATTGTCGTGAGGCCAAAGATTTTATGTCCTTACAATACAAATGCAAAAGCCGATAAACTTTTCAATGAAGTCGTATTTCTTTATGATTAAGATATTTCACTTAAAAATGGTTATCGTAACATGAAAGAAGAAATTTTTAGGGTAAGGTCAACTTGACTTTAATAATTCAGAAAAAATTCTTTAGAATGAATGAAATTGTCTTTAAAATTGTTGTCCTTTTGCAACTTGAATACAAAGCAAAAATTCGTAAAAAATAGGACATGTTTTTCACCACTTTATTTAAAATATGTTTTTTACTTGAAACATAGCATAATTTTTACTGGAAGTCGAGCCTGAATTTGGAAAATAAAGTTGTCGTTAACTCGTTTTTAAAGGACTTTGAAAGCATATGAAGAAAAAAATCTGAAAAATCTAAAAAATATAAAAAACAAAATTTGCTTCCTGGCAGCAAGTACACAAAACCCAAATTTAAAAGACAATTGTGTCTTAAAAGTATCCTTTCTTGTATTCTCCGCTTCTTTGGCTTGGAATCAATACCAAAATTGTTAAAGTAAAGACCAAATCTTTGGAACAGTGCATGCTTTTTTCAGTACAGGCGTTATTAAATGTGTACAAAATTATTTGTTTTTTGCAGGCATAGTTCGAAAATGGGGTAGAGTGGTTCATGTTTATGTTTTGATATAGCCTTCATATAGACCAATTAAAATGATCAATTTCGATCAATAACAGTCTACTATATGAATCAACAGAATTTATGATTGAGTCATATGAAGGGCGAGACTTTCAAAGATTTCTTCTTAAATTTTAAAAATTAAATTTAACTTCGGAAATTATATTAATTGAACCGATTGTCTTGTGAGGAGGATATATTCCATCAAATTCACTTGAACATTTATAATAAATGTATGGTCTCAAATGTCCATAACAAAGTCCCTGAATAGTTACAATCTAATATAGGCCTAATATTAAACGAATTTGTACCATTTTTAATTTTTTCCATACCCCGATGAGGGTTTGTAAAATATTGAAATATCGATTTCCGATTATACAAGGTATATATATTATTGATAAGGGAGAAATCCCAAGACCATATAAGCATGTCCGAGTGTCCGTCTTGCCGTCCTTATGTTGTCATGTTGTATTCAATAATCGCGCTATCGTCCTAACAGTTGGGGCAGATTCGTTGTTTGTCTGCACGCAAATCGATGTCGGGCTACATTGGTCCAGATTTTGATATAACCCCATTTAGACTGATCTCCCCATTTGACTTCTGGGAACTCAAAATACTGAAGTTTTAACCAATTTGACCGAAATTGGAAATCTAAGGGAATTATAGGTTCACAAGGAGATGATTCGAATAGAGTGTGTGTCGGGCCATGTTTTGGTATAGTCGCGATCTCTCGATTAGATTTCTTGGACTGTAAACACCCCAAGTTTTGTCCGATTAGAAGTCTAGAGGTATTTTAGGTCCACAAATAGGTGTGCTGAATAAGGTACCTGTTTTGGTATAACCCCTATATAGACCAATTTCCCGACTTAGGTTAGGTTAGGTGGCAGCCCGATGTATCAGGCTCACTTAGACTATTCAGTCCATTGTTATACCACATTGGTGAACTTCTCTCTTATCACTGAGTGCTGCCCGATTCCAAGTTAAGCTCAATGACAAGGGACCTCCTTTTTATAGCCGAGTCAGCACTGAGTGCTGCCCGATTCCAAGTTAAGCTCAATGACAAGGGACCTCCTTTTTATAGCCGAGTCCGAACGACGTTCCACATTGCAGTGAAACCACTTACAGAAGCTTTGAAACCCTCAGAAATGTCACCAGCATTACTGAGGTGGGATAATCCACCGCTGAAAAACTTTTTGGTGTTCGGTCGAAGCAGGAATCGAAACCACGACCTTGTGTATGCAAGGCGGGCATGCTAACCATTGCACCACAGTGGCTTCCCGACTTAACATTATATGCATTTAGACATTGCAGTTTTTATTCTATTTGTCTCAAATTCGAAAGTCTACGTTCATATCTAGTTGAGTCATGTTTGGGTACAGCCCCCATATAGACCGAAATCGAAATATCTATCAGATTTGTCGACATTGAAATTCAAGATTCAAAAGACCTGGGTCAAGTTTGGTTCTTATCGGTTAGTACAGGATAAAATCCTCATACAAACAGGCACACTGATAATCGAAATTGCCGAAACCTAGAAGCAAACTTTTTCGTTTTTACTTCTCGTACTCTTTCGAGTAATACGGGAAAAATAACAGAATTTAGATTTAATATTTGATCGAAAATGCGAGTGATGCACACTCATAAGAAATGTTTAGGATTCTCCTAAAACTCAAACAAAAATGGTTCTTATAAATCCAGAAGCCGATGTAATCTTCAAATATAGAAATTTTAAATTTAACTTCGAAAAGACGCACCATTTGAACCAATCTGCTTGGTTGGAGAGTATCTGAGTATCTGTTTTCAAAGGAAACTATTATATTTTTGATTCGTCTCGGCCGAACTTATGGCCGTATATATGTACTTATTTAACGTCATATTATGTACTATATATGACAACGCATTACAAGAAAATGCTTTCTATTTAGATTTCTACTTGAAACCATAGAAATTTGGAATTTTTAACATAAAACCTAAGTCTTGTACCGCAAGCAGGGCTATCGAGTCGAACCAATTTTGCTCGACTCCGACTCCAGCATTTTTTATTAGCCTCGACTCCGACTCCGGGTAATATAACTAAATTTCAATTTAATAACATGGATCGATATAAATTATCGTATTTATTTATGTGTGCAAAAAAATACCTTAATTTAACATTTGATGCCAATTGAACTCTATATTTCAAATTTAAAGCAAAGTCGGTCCTGTTTTTAATAAATAAAGTAATGATATAAATATCCATCACAATATGATCAGATGCCAACAGTCTTCAGTATATGTATTTATAGACAAGTAAAGAAAGTTCAAAGTCGGACGGGGCTCATTGTATTATACCCTCCAACATATTGTGGACCAAAATTATTGATATCATCTCAAATCCTTTAAAGGTTTATATTCCCATATGCATGAATTTGAATCTGAACCGATTTGGGCAAAATTGTATACACTTCTACAAAATCTATGTATTTAAAATTTAAGTCTAACTTTATGGGACGAAACACAATTTTAGTAAAAACCAGTTAAGTCAGGCGGGGCCGACTATAATATACCTGCACAACTTTGTATTTAGATCTACATTTCTATAAAATCTCAAATCCTTGAAATTTGTTGAGTACTTCATGTAAAGGTTTATGGTCCCATTGACCAATATTTAAAACTGATCCGATCTGGACAATATATTGTCGGACTTCTACAAAATCTTGGCAGGCATAAATATGTGAAATATTTAAAAATGTTTAGGCAATTTGGCAAAAATGTATTTATAATACACTCACAATTTAGAAAATGATTTCAAAAAGTTTTAAGATACCACAACCCAAGTAATTCGATTATGGATGACAGTCTTTCGTAGAAGTTTCTACGCAATCCATGGTGGAGGGTACATAAGATTCGGTCTGGCCGAACTTACAACCGTATATACTTGTTAGACTTAGCGTATTTTGGAATGGAGACATTGAAATGATCTCCGTAATTTGAAGTTGCTTTTCATTTACAGTCATACCGTATATTGATCGAATGAATAACGCAATGGAAGGTAATGTGCGTAAAAACTTGTTTAGTTACAAAAATGTGAAGTGCTTTAAACAATTTTGTTTTACGACTCCGACCCCAGAAAAATCTTCAGACTACGACTCCACAGCCCTGGCCGCAAGAGAATCAATCAACAGACATACCCCCCATTCGATTAACTCTTGTGAGCTGAGGTTATTTGTTTTCTTTTTGGACCTCGTTGCGTATAAGCATTACTCTCATTATCAATGGTTATACGCTCCCATGGTAAATACCATACAAAAATATCCACCACATACTTTGGTGAGTGCATTCAGTATGCAAAAAAATCTCTTCTCTCTCTCTCTCTGTAACCTATAAATCTACCATTAAACATGATAATGAGATCAGCGATGCACACTTCTCATTACTGAATTTGTCAACTAACTATTTATTTATTGTTTATTTTAATCATACAGTAAATGTATGATAAAAAAAGAAGAGAAAGAAAAGTAGCATTGGCTGCTAAGGCCATTACCTATTGTCAACTAACTTTACTACGCTATTGTACAGACTTACTTACCTTGTTTGGGTGAAGCGCTCAATGCTTGCTGCGGTGATTGTTGTTGCGAATGTATTTGATATTGCTGCTGTTGGGCAGCAGCTACGGCAACAGCTTGTTGTTGGGCAATGCATGCGGCAGCGGCGGCAGCAGCTGCGGCCTGTTGTTGCTGCTGTTGATGTTGTTGGGCGGCAGCAGCTTGTTGTTGTTGTTGAACAGCTTGTTGTTGGGCCACAGCGGCGGCGGCTTGTTGTTGCTGCTGTTGTTGACTATTTGCAGACATTTGTTGCTGTTGTTGTTGTTGCTGCTGCTGCTTATTATTGCTGGCCTGCTGGTGTGATTGCTGTTGTTGCTGGGCCGTTATGTGGGTCTGATGGATGGCCAATAACTTAGTTTCATATGGTTTAGCATGTGGAGCACCAACTGATAGTGGTTGACTGCTGAGCGTCATTTGTGCTGTGGCTGGCATCATCAATGTGGGCATTGCCAACATGTTTGCTTAGCGCTGCTTTGTGTTTTACTGCTTTGGTGTTGTTGGTGGTGGTGGTTGTGTTGTTGTTCTTGTTGCTTTGTAAAGTGCACGACGATGTTACACCGTACACCGTAGCAAAAAGTGGATTTGTGGATTTTAATTCACCTTCGTATGTGTGTGTGTGCTTCGAGTATGTGCTTTTTTGGCTCTCGGGTTTATTCTCCTCTTACGTGCTCACTTCAACTATGTGTTTGTATGGGCTTTGTTTTGTGTGATGAATGCACTACACCTGTTCGGAACGATGATGGCCAATGCTTTAGTACTTTTGTTGCTTAATGCTTTTGATGTTTTGCGGTCAGGTTACAGTACTGAATACAAAAACAAACTCTTTTTCTTTCTAAATTCCTCTGGGTTCTTCACTTCTCTGGTCACAATAAAAGTGAGTACTTTAATGTTCACGTATGTTAATGTTTTCCAGCCAGGTATGGCATGTACGAGATATTTCCACACGGATTAAATGTAAATATCCTTTCGGCAGAATGACGAGTTTGGTCACAATGCTTCCCTGCTAACGTAGGTCGAGAAATCAGTGGATCGCTTACTGTTACTGGAGATGGTAATGGAGTAGTCTACACTTGCCTGGCCTGTTTTGTTTTATGTTATCAACATGCACTTGTTGGAATAATTGCAATACGAGAGAGAGGGAGTTGTTGTCGTTCCGCATACACACACAACACCAGCGTTTGTGGATGAATGAGTTCACGTATATAGTTCAGAGCTCGAATTGCGAGGGTGTGTGTGCTAGTATTTGTTCTGTCTCTTACACAATGCCACTACACGTTGGATGTTGTGGTTTTACAAAGTGGTAAATGTTCGCGTCGATGGCAATAAAATTATTTGTGTATGGCAACCAAAGCGTTACGGCTGGTCAAAATGGATGCTTCCTGTTGTTCTTGTTGTTGTTGGTGGTGGTGATGGTATATATACTGGTTGGCAAATTACAAATCTCGTACCAGGGATTATCGTTGTTTCAAGCGTTTTAAAAAATTGAAAAAAGTTTTTCTTCTCTACTATGTGAGAGCGTTGCTTTTTTTTCGTTTTGCAAAATTAAAGTTTAAATAAACTTTAGCCCCCAAAAATAATTTTGGTTTGTTTTGGATAATTTGCACTTTTACTTAGGCAGTTAATTAAAATATGGTTGGGTAGGTTTGTTGGTTAGTTTTTGTTTATAGGTTTACAGCTGACTTTTGATTGTGGAACTTTTTGGGGCAAAAATGCGTATGTGTGCCTTTGTTAGGTAGTATGTCTGCTTTGAGGGATTTACGTTTTTTTTTCGTTTGGGCTGTATGTGGCTTTTGGTTAGGTATTTCGTATTTATTTAAATAAACAAATATTTTTATTTAGTTTTATCTGGTCTGTGTTATGTTTCTCGGGTTTCACTTTTTTATTTGTTTGTAGATTAGTTGGCTCTGTTAATGATAAGCTGCCCACTGGTTCTAACATACATAAATGCTCACTCTACTCTTGGTGATTGGGTTCAATGTGAAAATTTTTTAAAATTAAGCTGAAACCACAATTTGGTGTTTTTCTGCCTCTTTTTTGGGGAGATTAATTAACGCGAGTGTTTTATTTCACGAATTTAAAATAAAATTTAATTAGCTTGACATTCGACACTTATCACAGACCAATAGAATTTTGGAAAATTATTGTTTTTCTTCTGTTAGTTGATTATTGTTGGTTTTGATTAGTTGTTTGCTTTTGATTCGTTTCTGGGAAAGATTATTAAAATAGTTCTTAAGGATTTTTGATTTGATTTTTTCTTTTGTAATGTTCTCTTTGTTGTAAACAAATTTAAGCTAGATCTATTTAAATAGGTATGATTAAATTATAATTAGAAGATATTATAGCAATCTAAATAATGAAAGATCTAAAGAAAATTATTAAAAGAGTGGGATTTAATTGAATTTAAGTTAAATTTTGAGATTAATTCTTGTTAAAAGAAAACAGTATAAAATTTTGAATAAACAAACCAAAAACCAAATTAGATAAAAACCCAAACACTTCCCAAATGATTCCCTCAAATTTAATTTTTATTTTTTTTTTCTAAAACTTGAAATAGAAAGTATTCTCGCTAGTTTATCGGATATCTCTTTGTTTTTTATTTTTTTTTTTACAGAAAACAATTATTTTTGTAATTCACTATACAATACAAATACATTTTATGTAACACCGACATAGATTATTCATAAGCCGATAGCGTTAGTTGCTAGTTTTTATTTTTTATTTATTGTAATTTTTAATTATAACTATACAATTACTTATATAGACTTAAGGAAAGAAACGAGGTAAATATTCTCAGGAGTAGAAAGTTCCATGTATACACAAAAATATAATTCTTATCTTCTATTACGAAATTAATTGATTGTTTTAACCATTGTTTAAGTGAAATTACTTCAATGAAGGAAATTATATTATCAATTATCGAAACCAGTTTCAAAATTAAATTAAGAATTTTATAAAATAAATTGATTTTTATAATTAGTTTATGTTTTTTTTTGATAAAAAATTTTTGATAAAAAATTTTATAAAAAATTTTGTCAAAATTGTATTTCTATGGAAAATTTTGTGAAAATTTAATTTCTATAGCAAATTTTGTCAAAATTTTATTTCTATAGATAATTTTGTCAAAATTTTATTTCTATATATAATTTTGTCAAAATTTTATTTCTATATATAATTTTGTCAATATTTTATTTCTATAGAAAATTATAAAAAATAAACATTTTTGTCAAAATTTAATTTCTATAGAAAAATTTATCAAACTTCCATTTCTACACAAAATTTTCGAAAAAATTTTATTTCTTTAGGAAATTTTGAAAAAATTTTATTCTATCGAAAATTTTATCAAAATTTGATATCTATAGACATTTTTTTCAAAATTTGATTTCTTTAGAAAATTGTGTTAAAATTTTATTTCTATTGAAAATTTCGTCAAAATTTTATTTCTATAGAAAATTTTTTCTAAAGGTTATTTCTATATAAAATTTTGTCAAAATTTTATTTCTATAGAAAATTTTCACAAAATTTTATTTCTTTAGAAATTTTTATCAAAAATTTTTTTTTCTATAATTTTGTTAAAATTTTATTTCTATAGAAAATTTTGTCAGATTTTTTTTCTATAGAAAAATTTCTCGAAATTTGATTTCTTTGGAAAATTGTGTTAAAATTTTATTTCTATTGAAAATTTTGTCAAAATTTTATTTCTATAGAAAATTTTTTCTAATGGTTATTTCTTTATAAAATTTTGTCAAAATTTTATTTCTATTGAAAATTTTCACAAAATTTTATTTCTATAGAAATTTTTATCAACATTTTATTTCTATAGAAATTTTTGTCAAAATTTTATTTCTATTGAAAATTGTGTTAAAATTTTATTCCTATAGAAAATTTTGTCAAAGCTTTATTTCTATCGAAAATGTCAGAATTTTCTTTCTATAGAAAATTTTGTCAGAATTTTATTTCTATAGAAAATTGTGTTAAAATTTTATTTCTATAGAAAATGTTGTCAAAATTTTATTTCTATGGAAAATTTTGTCAGAATTTTATTTCTGTAGAAAATGTTGTCAAAATTATATTTCTATAGAAAATTTTCCCAAAATTTTATTTCTATAGAAAATTTTTTCAAAATTTTGTTTCTAAAGAAAATTTTGTCAAAATTTTATTCTATGGAAAATTTTATCAGAATTTTATATCAATAGAAAATTTTGTCAAGATTTGATTTCTATATAAAATTGTGTTAAAATTTTATTGCTATACAAAAATTTCTCAAACTTTTATTTCTATAGAAAATTTTGTGAAAATTCTATTTGTATGGAAAATTTTCTAAAAATGTTGTTTCTATAGAAAATTTTCTCAAAATTTAATTTTTTATAGAAAATTGAAGTACCTCTTATTTGGAGAGGAAGTTTTTGTAAATTCAACAATTAGTAAAAAATCTACCATTTTTTGTAGAATTCTACTCACTGTGGTAACCGTGCTTAGGGACCGGCGCTGAGAAACATTTATGCTAACTTATACGACCCAATTCCACAGAGTGGTTCAGGGTATAAAAATTTTGGTGATATTATTTCTATGTAGGATTACGAATCAGCGAATGTTTCTTACTGAATGTCAATCGAAATAATAGCAAAGAATGTCTCAAAGTTTTTAAATTTCCCTAGCATCAGTACATTTGGATTATACATCATTCACAGTACACTTTTAAAATCCACTTTAGCTAGATTTCAATTACGGATTTATTTGCCATAATTTTGAAAACATTTCCCACAATCCAATGAATTTTTCTTTATTCCTTATAAGTTTCAAAAATTTTATAAACTAAACGTGAATATACATTTCAATGGCAGTACAAATAAAATTAATGCTAATTAAAACGGAATATTTTTTGTGTACAATTCCAAATAATAATTTAATATGAAAATAATTTGGTTCCAATGATCTATTTTTGCGTTTTAGCTAATTCTTCTTTTCATGACAAGAACGAATTTGTAAATGATAATTTCAAACCCTTTTTTTTGGTGCTGAGTTAAGTTTGCACAAAAAAGTTAAATTTTATATACAGCATTAATATACATATATATTTTTTTAATTTATAAATTAATCATTTTCAAGCTGTTGCTTCTGGTTTTGCTAACTGCTATCACAAAATCGTTGTAAACTATTGTTGTGTAAAATTTATAGAAAAACTGATATTGAATTAGTTTTTTTTTTTTTTTAACATTAGTTTGATATAGCAAATAATCATAACAAAGCATATACAAAATTTAATGAAAAAAAAAAACAGCTTTGATCTTAAATACCCATGAAAATGACAAACACATAAGCATTTACAGCAAATGCACCTGGGACACATAAAAAACAAACATTATTTGAACACTAATAATAATAATAATAGCAATTGACAATTGTTAATGCACAACATTTCAATAATTTCATGTCATTTAAATTGTCACAATACCATTGAAATGAAAATATTATGTTTTTGGTAAGATTTTTGTTTAAAATAAATGTATAATTTGAATTTAAAATGATTTTTAATTTAATTTATGCTAATCGCCAACCAATAACATTACTTTACAACCAATACAATTACTTTATTCAATTCAATGCAGATTTGAAATCAATGAAATTAACAATTGCCAAAAATATTATTATGTAAATACGATTTTGTGTGTGTGTGTGCTGGTCTATTTATTTAATATGTTTATTCCTGTGGTCTTATAAATATTCCAGGCAATTAGAATTAATTTTATTTTTGGGGAAGATATGCCAAATGGCAAGTACATATTATCGAGATTTTATTCTTATCGAGATGTATGCATACTACATATTGTAAATTAGGCTTATATGGATATGAGGAAGTAATATTTAAATTTATTTAAGGAAAAACGAGGTTGCTATCTTAATTAATAGGAAATAGAGTGTCGTATATTGTTCTATGGCCTTCTATAATTAAACTGGGATGGTGTGTATAATTGAAACCTATGGGAAAAGATACACAAGCCAATTGTTACACTAACGCTCAAATTAATTTATGTTTTAAAAAATTTTTTGATTCATGTTTACTTTAAAGTTTATTTTACTAAATACTTTTTTCTCAACCCAATCATTTTTTTTCAATCCAAGTATGTCTAAAAAATTTTATGAACTAAAATTCAATAAGTGTACAAAGAAGTTCAACCAAACTTAAAGCAGAAGAAATTTTTCTTACGAATTTAGTTCAATTTTCGTAGGAGTTAGTTCATATGAAATCTGAACCTCCGAAATGGATGAAGCGATTTAATCGCAGTTTTGATCATATGGCGAAAATAGGTTATCACCGTTTTTGATATCTGGTCGACTAGTTGATAGTCCTCCTCTGGCCGACTTTCATAAAGGACAGTGAAAACAGTAATCTTATCCGATTTACTTGAAATTTACAAAAGACGTGAAGGGAGGTTATAATATTGCGTTCCTAATTTGTTGATATTTAAACAGGAAGAAGGACCTCGCCCTTACCGGGGAGACGCTAAAGCGAGATGAATTTTTGTTGTCATGGCACTGTTCAGTGGACCTGTCCCTGTCCGTATTAAGTAAATTGCTCTGCCTTGAGAAACTCGGGTTATATTTCCTCGAAACCTTCTTGTTCCCGAGATCGGTGATCCTATATTACACTTACTAAGGTCGAATATCAACAATTCCTGAAATATATTGTCTGAAAATTTCTTCAAATAAATAATATCCTTTGAGAAAGTTGGAAACATACCAACGAAACGTCAGGATGAAAAAATGAAGTAAAACTTGCATTTTAATTGTTTAAAAAGTAGACCAAAATACCAAAAGAAGCCTCATATAAAAAGATTATTAAAATTGGTCAAAAGACAAAACAAATTTAAATATTTCCCATTTTCTTGAAATTCGCTGTTATGGTAAAGGGTGGTCCCTACATGGGAACTTTGCACTTAATTTTATTATATTTGTAGGGAAAGTTCCTTCTTCCCAAACCTGTTCAAGTAAAAAAAAAATAAATAAATTTACATGAAATTGGGGACTTGTTGATTGTCCCCTCTGGTCGACTTTCTTAAAGGACAGTGAAAAAATAATTTTCTCAGATTTACTTGAAATTTACAAAAGACGTGAGGGGAGGTTATAATATGGAGTTCCTAATTTGTTGATATTTAAACGGGAAATTCGTTGTAAAGGTAAAGGGTGGTCCCTACATGGGAACTTTGCATTTAATTTTATTATATTTGTAGGGTAAGCTCCTTCTGGCCAAACCTATTCAAGTAAAAAAAAATTTACATGAAATTGACAAAATAGTTCAAATCCTTTGGATGTTTTTCAAATGGAATATCTTATTGTCTCATCATACGAAATATTCTGTGAAGAACTAAGTCAAGCCAACTGCACTCAAATCGATGATTTGACGGTGGCAAAGGAAAAGAGAGAGGTTTGTACGAATTTATTTCGGCATAAGTCGGCTATCATGTAAAACCTTTTTTCGGAAGGTTCAAGTGTGGTGGGAGCCACCGTGGTGCAATGGTTAGCATGGCCGCTTTGCATACACAAGGTCGTGGGTTCGATTCCAGCTTCGACCGAACACCAAAAAGTTTTTCAGCTGTGGATTATCCCACCCCAGTAATGCTGGTGACAATTCTGAGGGTTTCAAAACTTCTCTGCAATGTGGAACGCCGTTCGGACTCGGCTATAAAAAGGAGGTCCTCAGTGATAAGAGAGAAGTTCACCAATGTGGTATCACAATGGACTGAATAGTCTAAGTGAGCCTGATACATCGGGCTGCCACCTAACCTAACCTAACCTAACCTATGTGTGGTTTACTTTTGGGTTTAGTGAAATTGGTTGATAGTTTTGCTGCAAGTAGAGGATGCTGATGAGGAATATGGTAATTCCGAAACGTGCGTCCATCCAACCATCTTGCAGTCTTTGCCCAAATAAATTTGATAAACATTCTTTTCCTCTGTTGGTTAAGCTACACTTGTAACATAGTTTAGTCAATACATGGCTTTAAGCTGAAATCACAAACAACAACAACGAAAAAATGTTAAAAAAAAATTATTTCGAAATAAATGCAATATTTTTTTATTAAATAGTCCCAGGAAGGTGCAGCGAAGCGGGTAGGGTCCGTCTAGTTTATATTTGTGTGTAAATTGAGATATATCCATAAGCTTATCAAATATTGTCTCTTCAGCTGATAATGAACAAAAATACTGTCGTCAGCAGTATTTCAGATCCTTAAGCTATGAATGCTATTTTTCCAAAAAATGCTTGCCTACACTTAAGGCGTTTGTCCTTAAAGACAAATTGCATAACTCTATTTGACGTTAAAAGTGGTGTCTTTATATAAAAAAAATTATATAAAAAAAATTTTGTTGAACGATTTTTTCCGAAAAAAATTAAATATTAAACCGAAAATTAATGAAATCGTCTTTGTTGTGTTTTTTAGTTTGAGTTTAGGTGTTTTTCAGTTTTGGTGATTGTAGGAGCAATGTCACCCTAACATTATAAGCTTGCTTAAAAATAATGTTTGCTTGTTAAAAAATTAATTTTTCAAATTAAGCTCTCTCAGACTTTTTCCACTATGCTTAAATATAATTTATACTTGCTAAAACAAAAATTAACTATTGAGTTAACTTCGATTTTTCTACTTTGCTTATTTTTTATTTTTGAAACAAAAAAAAAAAAAAAATTTTATTAGGTATTTCGTTACCCCTTTGAACTTATAGTTTACAAAACTATGCACTGAAAAAAATCTCCCCTGCTCCAAAGATTTTGTCCTTCCACTAATTATTTGGCTACTGATTGCCTCGCAATCAAGCGGAGACTTGAAGTATGACAACTTTTAAGACGCGAATATCTTTAACATTTGAATTTTGCGTACTTGATACTATGAAACACATTTGAATTTATTCGTGTCGTTTTCTGTTTGCTTCATGTTCTATCAAAGTCCTTTCAAGCCTTAAATTTATAATTAAATAAAATGTCGAATGACATCTCCTATTTTTGGTCGCTTTTTACCGCTGTAGTCGGGGTACACAAAGTCAACAAATTTAAGGACGATTTCATTAATTTTGAAGAATTTTTCAGAATTATTACAGCATAAGCGTAGGAAGGCCTCTGGGGAGGGGGCTTAGACCCCCAAAAAAAATTTATGATTTTTAATGCATTCTGGCGCTTGTTTGAAACGTTTTTCCTCGAATATTTTCCAAAATTATCAATTTTTCTATAATGAATTTAGCAGTTTTGTGGCAAAATTTGAATAATTTGTACCAATTTATTTATTCTTACTCTTTTTTAAACTATTTAAAAAAAAGAAAACAATAAATTACACATTAAAATATGAAAAAAAAATGAAGTAAAAAAATAAGTGAGGGCATTTTTGGAAGTGTATTTAAAATTGTGTCTTGAGAACAACTCACAATTTTTTTTTTTTGCTGGGAAAAGTGTGGAACTACTTTTAGTTGCTTTATTATAAATTAATTGTCGATTTATTTTGATGTCTAATTTTTTATTCAATTTTATGAAATGAAACATTAATTGAACCTATAAGTTCAGTCTATAAATTTTTAGCTAGGGGGCTAAAAATTTATAGACTGACTTATAGCAGAGAAATGCGTCTTCTTCGCTAAGTAAAAGTTGTAGTTGAATTTTAAAGACAGGAAATCTTTCGCTTCAAGGCAATATTTCTTTAGTTTAGACTTTTTAAAGTAACAAAAAATCAACACCAACATTCGACATATCTGATAAAAAAAATGTTGATCCAATCACGATAATGATAGTATCAATCACAAAATAAATTTGATATAAAAATTAAAGCCTGACCAGAAATTCTTGATTAAAAAATTAACAGATTTCTTCCGAAACATTTAATAATTTTTTTAATTGGGTTAATTACAAATTTAATTTAATATGGTCGAAAAATTCCACGAATTTCTTAAATGAGGCAATCAAAATTTAATAAACCAATGGATAGTATGAAACTATTTATTTCCGCACAGAAAAAAAATCCGTAGTTAAACTAACGCTAAATTTAACTTATTTTTTATTGAAAAAAAATTATTTGCTTGTAGTTAAATTTTGTTATTTTTATCAAAATTTTCCACAGCTTAATGAAATCTTTCTTCTTATTAAGTATGTCCCAAAAATTTTATGAACTAAACGTGAGTATAAAGTTCAATGACAATACACATAAATTCAATATGAACTAAAACAAATGGACATTTTCGTACGATTCCCAAAAATAGTAAGAATGGACTAATGTATGGTTAAAATGGTCATGATTTGGCGCCAATGAATTTCTTCTTTACGTTTAGTTAATTTTTTTCTATGAGATGATGTAATTTCGTGAAATGCAGTTAAAAGTACAACAGGGCATTAAAGTTTAATGGTTTTAACAACGCTTTGTGGAAATCTCAAAACGTGGAGTAAAATTTAGTTCAATTTTATTGCGTGGTAGTTCATTCTTCCTTCACATTTTTTCAGTGCGAGTAAAATTTTCAAACATTAGCTTCTTTTGAAATATTTTTTATTTAATTAAAATGTAAAATTTTTATTATAAAAAAAAGAAAATAAAATGTAAACATAATCGAAAGTTTTCGTTTAGACTTCATTTTGAATTAATCACACTGCAAAAAAAAGCGTCGCCAAAAAAGTATTGAATATATTCTTTTTGGATCCGGAAGGGGTGCAAAATTGCATCACTTCTTAAGGTGTGATTCGAATTCAGTGTTTTGGGTGTGAATTAAAAAATTTTGTAATATTTTTCCAAATAAATAATTTTTAATGATTTTTAATGCATTCTAATGCTTGTCTAAAACCTTTGACCTTAAATATTTTTAAAAATTCGAAAATTTTCTAGATTGGATTTAGCATTTTTTTTTTTTGACAAAATTTTAATAATTTCTATTCCTTTATTAATTCTTACTCTGTTTTTAATCTTTGTGTGACAAAATAAAGTTAAAATTACTCATTAAAAATATGAAAAAGCGGGTTATAAAAAAATTAATTTAAAATGAAGAACTTCTGTGGGAAGACAATTTTGGAAGTGCTTTTAAAGTTGTGCCTTTTGAAGAACTTCCATTTGTTTTTTGCTGGGCAACTTTTTAATTGGATATATGTTGGTGAGAGTTTTTTTTTTCTCCGATTAATTTAATGTTTATGTCATGAAATTATAAAATTCCAAAGGTCAGCAAAGACTATTAAACATAAAAACCCGAATTGAATAAAATCTTATAAAAGCACTATAAAATTTAATAGTACTTATTTACGGTTTATCAATAAAGTTACAAAACGATTCTTAATTTCCCATAAAATTCGGGCAATATGTCATAAAATATTTCACACCCTAAGGGCGAAAGTAAAATTTAAACTTCATGTACAAAATAATCTTTTGTCAGAAAATTACCAGTTGAAAGTTAATCTTGTACCACTAAAACGAGACTCTAAGCAATAACTTCTATTTACATATAAGGTGCCAAAATTTCACCTGATATGCTATGTACAGCTTCTTCATAACGTAAACAATAAAAAATTTAATTTTATTAGCAGATAAAACATATTAAAAAAGTTATCACATGCCACGCGTATACACAAACACACACTTGCACCTTTAGGGCTCTATAAAATATATTTCGCTAGCTGGTAGGAAGGCCGGGATGTACATATAATCAAACAGTCAGCCACCCATCCAGACAGCCAGCCAGTTAGTCTTATATCCAAAACAAACAGCAAAACGTTTAATGTTTCAACCTAAATACATACAAACATCTCCTTAGACGATGCAACATACTATGTATTAGTAAGGCTAAAAACACATTTGCCATATACATAATTACATACGCTCGCCTGTGTCTTTTATGTGTATGTGTATGGGTGTAATAAGAGTGGGTTTTTATTGCCTTTTACACTCTCGCTATTTAACTGCGGCCAAAAAAGCGGAAATGATGTGAGTTTTATAAAATCTAATCCATTTTACACATCATTTGGATTTTTTTTTTTCGTTCGTTCGTATTACCCCAAACCCACCTTCGCTTTCTTTTCATGGATTTTCGTTTCGTATTTTTGTTATTTTCAAATGAAAATATTGCATAAAAAATGGTTACGAGAATTTTTATGGCAGGCGAAATCTTTGCAACAACATCGCTGTTGATGTGTGAGAGTAGTGAATTTTTTCTACAGTTGTAAATGTTGGCGTATGTAATCGAATGTGGTCTATGGATAAGTCTAAATGGATGAATGGTTATGAATGTACATAAAATAGAAAATATCTAAGAGATATAGAATCTACACAGAAAAAAAATAGTAAATTGTTGTATGAAAAAAAGTGAACTATGTTGTGGAAAAATTGAACTAAATTGTATTCCAGTTTTTGAGATGTAAATTTTCTGACATTTTTGGAGATTTTACTATCATTTACGAAATTCATCCTTTTCATAAAAGCAAAAATAAACTATTAACTGATGGCCTCAGTTGCCAATGCTTGTTCTATTTTTGTTATACTAATTTTGCAAATGAAATAAATGAAATAAAAATAAAGAAACAATTTCATTGACCATTTCAGCCATGCTGTGATTTGTTGTTACTATTTTTAGAAAAAGTACAAAAAACTTTTTCTACTTTAGTTAGCATTTGAACTTATTTGTACAGTAATTGAAATTTATATCCAAGCTTAGTTCATAAAAATTTGAAGGCAAAACAATTTCATTAGTCAGGGGAAAATTTCCTAAAATTAAAAATTAAAAATAAACTAAAACGTAACATAATACATTTTTAGGAATAAACTTAAGCTCTATTATCGGTTTTTATTCTGAAAAAAATATTGTAGAACAAAAGAATTCATATCCTTAAAACACACATGCAAAATTTTCTTAGAATAGAACGCCCAATTTTCTGAAAAAATTTTTTTCATTGTCAAATGTCGACAAAATTCTCAGTAAAGTGATTTTGTCCTTATAGTTAAGTGGTTCGACTTAAAAATGGGTATCTTTTGATAAAAGAACATTTAGTTTGCTAAAGTCAACTTGAGTTTAATCATTTTAAAAAATTCTTTAAAATTAAAGAACTCTTCTTTAAATGATTTGACTTTTTGTATCTTGACTACAAAGCAAAAAAGCTTTCAAAAATAGGAGATATTTTTCAATATTTTATTTTAAAGACGATTATTACTTCAATCAAGCAGAAACTCTTGATGAATAAAAAGGCTAAAAAACGAATAAATTAAAATTTGTTTCTTAAAATAAAACAAACAAAACGATCCAAATTTCAGGATCGGATGCAATTTCAAGTCAATAGCTTGTTTCGTGCGTTCTATAAGCGGACTATTTTAGCCCTATTGTGGTTTGTTCTTCCTATTTGTGAAAAAAGTACAAAAAACATTTTGTACTTTAGTTAGCATTTGAACTTATTTGTGCGGCAATTGAAATTTATATCAAAGTTTAGTTCATAAAATATAGAAATAGTTGAAATATAGAAAATTTCCTTAGGCAGTGGAAAATTTTCTAAAATTAAAAATAAACTAAAACGTAATACATTTTTAGGAGTAAACTTAAGTTCTATTATCGGTTTTTATTCTGAAAAAATTGTCGTAGAACCAAATAACTCATATCCTTAAAAAACGCATGCAAAATTTTTCTTAGAATAGAAGCCCAGTTTTCTGAAATATTTCTTTTGATAAAAGAAAATTTAGTTTGCGAAAGTCAATTTGACTTTAATCCCCAGCAAAAAAATTTGGAAATTCTTCCAACGGCACAACCTTAAAAGCACTTCCAGAAGATGCACTCCCCGTGATTATTTTAACTACCCAGGAAGTTCTTTTAATTCAATTTTTTATAACATGGTTTTTTCATACTTTTAATGGGTAATTTTAACTTTGTTTGTTTCAAATAAGTTAAAAACAGAGTAAGAATTCATAAAATGGTACAAATCATTTAAATTTTGCCGAAAAAAATGCTAAATCCAATCTGAAAAAAATTTGAATTTTTGAAAATATTTGAGGTCAAACGTTTCCGACAAGCGTCCATTAAAATACATTAAAAATTATAAAAAAATTATAAAAATTATTTATTAGACAAAATTGAATTCGGATCACACCTAAAGAAGTAATGCAAATTCAGTGCAACGGCTGTTGAAATGGAGGACTTCCGTCCTATGACAAGCCCATGTTAAATTCATCGCTTCTGCGTCAATTTTGCACAACTTCCAGATCCAAAAAGAACATTTTCTTTACTTTTTTGGCCACGCTTTTTTTGCTGGGTCATTTTAAAAAATTCGTTAAAATTAAAGAACTCTTCTTTAAATTTATTGATTTTTGTATCTTGACTACAAAGCAAAAAAGCTTTCAAAAAATAGGAGATATTTTTCAATATTTTATTTTAAAGACGATTTTTCTTCAATCATAGCATAGTTTCTTCTTGATGAATAAAAAGGCTAAAAAACGAATAAATTAAAATTTTTTTTCCTAAAATAAAACAAACAAAACGATCCAAATTTCCGGATCGGATGAAATTTCAAGCCGACAGCTTGTTTCGTGCGTTCTATAAACGGACCCCATCCTATGGAAGAAAGCATAACAACTAAAAAAATATTTTTTTCTTAATAGTGGAAACCAAAATGTGGCCACATTTAGCAGGTGTCCAGTTTTTATGTGCTAATATTACCCAGCAAAAAAAACAATGGATTTTTTCCCTTTGAATTTGAAATAAAAAATGAAATTGAAAAAAAATATATATTTTTTTTTAGTTTTTTTTTTTTTTTAATTTCTTCATCCAAATGAACTTCCAAGGCACAACTTCTAAAGCAATGAAAATGATCCAAAGTAGAGTACTTCCGTCATATGACAAGCCCATGTAAAATTCATTGGAGATGATCCAAGTCTGCACTACTTCCGGATCACAAATTGGGGATCTAAACTTATTTTTTGGAAGCTCTTGTTTTTCTCGGATAGCAAACATCTCATGAAAGTTTTTCACTTTAGAGAGGTGTCAGGATTTTAAAGTATCCAAGTTTGGGAGGTTTTACTGTATAAGTATAAAGATTTACCCATTTAGTATTTCCCATAAAACAATTCATAATTTCTTTAAATTTGACCATTTCACCGCAAATGCGCCCATCTTGAACTTCGTATAACACCAAAAACGTTTTTAAAATTTTGAACTGAAAGTATTTTTCTAGCAACTAAGAAATTTTATTTAACAAGTGAAAAAAAGTTAATTACGACAAATTTGAATTTTTGTTCAATTTGTTAAAAATATTTATTTATTCCCAGCAAAAAAATTTGGAAGTTCTTCTCAAGGCACAACTTTAAAAGAACTTCCAAAAATGCTCTCCGAAAGATGTTCTTTATTTTAACTGCACAGGAAGTTCATTTGAGTCAATTTCTTTATAACTCGTTTTTTCATATTTTTAATAGGAAATTTATTTTGTTTTTGTGTTTCACATAGGTTAAAAACAGATTTAGAATTAATAAAATGGTACAAATTATTTAAATTTAGCCGAAAAAAATGCAAAATCCTTCGTAGAAACATGTTGACTTTTTGAAAATATTTGATCACAAAAGTTCCAGACAAGCGTTATAATGCATTAAAAATTATAAAAAAAAATAAAAATTATTTATTTGTCAAAATATCATAAAATTTATTAATTCACATCCAAAACACTGAATTCGCCTCACACCTTAAGAAGTGTTGAAATAGTGGACATCCGTCCTATGAGAAGCCCATGTTAAATTCATCGCTTCTGTGTCAATTTGGCACCACTTCCCGATCTAAAAAGAACATTTTCACTACTTTTTTGGCGACATTTTTTTTGCTGGGTTGTTGCGTTATTTTCCTTTTTGGTGGGTGCATTATGTTTTTTTGAGTGTACATAAATATAAAACCCTGGAATATTTTACGACTTTCTCATGTCTCATCCATACTTTATTACATACATATACATTTTTTTTGGCTAAAGTTATTGATGTGTAAACATTTGGTTGTTTAAATTTATCTCAAAACAAAATTCTAAATTATCAGTTTATTATATTCACACTCAAGTATTGGAAAATAAAATGCCCTGAAAACTTTGCCATGAGGTGCAAATGAAGGTTTTATTTATTTGAGAAATATTGATTTTTTCAATGAAAGTATTTAGGGGTGTGAATCGATGTGTTTGGTTTTATTACATTTTTATAAGTTCGTAGAAGATAATAAAACTAACTGGGGTTTACTATAATATTCGGACAGTTGTCTTGGTTTTCATATTCTTCTAGTGTGTATTCCAAAAGAAAAAGGACGAAATTCGCTATTTAACAATCACGAAAAAAGTGTTTCCTAAAAATGAACTAAAAGTAATATAGAAAAAATGGCGGCACATCCTAACTATAATAAACTATGATATGGTTATCACATCATCCTTTGCGATTTTTTAAGAATTGTAAAAAAAAATTCTACAGCTTAAGTGTTCGTCCAACTCATTTGACCGACCTTTGATTTTTATATCCACGTTAGTTCACAAAATTTGTAGGACTATTTGGAATAAGAAAAATTTAATTTTTCTGGGGAAAACTTAAAAAAATTTAAACTAAGGCAAACTAAATTTATTACGATTAAAACAAATCAATTTTAGCCTGAATTTAATGATAAGACTCTTTTCTGTGCAGAAAAAAATGCTTCTGAGCTTAACATTACATATCAATCACCAAGTCTTTGGAGAGTTTCCATACATTTGTTGTACATACACTGACAAATGTCCACCGTTAAACTGAGTCTAAATTAAATTTATTTCTATTGAAAAAAAAATATTTGGTTATTGTTTAATATTAAAAGTATTTTTTTTAATCTTCCAAAGGCAAAATGATTTTCCTCGTCATGCGAATTTTCTTAGCATAGAAAACATATTTCTCTGTTCCAAAGTTTTCCCACAAGCTTTTAAGTGATAAGTTTTGTACCTAGCGTTAATTTTGGCATATGTACATAAAATAAAATTGTTTTGAACTTTACGTGTGTTAGAACATAAAATTGGAAATAACAGAAATTTTTAAATCTGGGAGAAAAACCATATTTTCCTTACAAAAATATGGTTGTCGTCTAAATTTTTAAGATACTTGAAAAAAGATATTGCTATTCCATCCGTAAAAAGCTTTTTTGACAGCGTGGAAAAAGTGACTTTGGCACTTTTTGAATTTGAGCGTAAGAACATATAAAATAAATACACGGAGAAAAAAACATGCTCGGTTCCAAAGGTTTTGTCTGTACACTACTCATTTTGGTATTGATTCCGAGGCAAAGAACAATTCAAGTAAAGATATTTTAAGACGAAATTCTCTTTTAAATTTGATGCTATGACACAAATTTCAATTTATTTGTTTTTATACCCTTCACCACTACTGTGGTACAGGGTATAATAAGTTTGTGCATTTGTATGTAACGCCAAGAAGGAAAAGTATGAGACCCATCGTTTAGTATACCGATCGCCTAAGAATTAAATTCTGAGTCGATTTAGCGATGTCCGTCTGTCTGTCTGTCCGTCTGTCTGTCTGTCTGTTGATGTATTTTTGTGTGCAAAGTACAGCTCGCAGTTTTAGTCCGATTGTCCTAAAATTTGGTACAGGATCATGTTTCGGCTCAAAGACGATCCCTATTGATTTTGGAAAAAATCGGTTCAGATTTAGATATAGCTGCCATATATATTTTTCACCGATCTGGTCATAATTGGCGTGTATATCAAGCGATCTTCCTCAAATTCCGTACATCCGAATATTTTATGAGTCTCGAAAAACTTGCAAAATATCAGCCAAATCGGTTCAGATTTAGATATAGCTCCCATATATAGCTTTCGACCGATTTACACTCATTTGCCCACAGAGGCCAATTTTTTGCTCTGATTTAGTTGAAATTTTGCACAGGGAGTATAATTAGCATTGTAGCTATGCGTGCCGAATTTGGTTGAAATCGGTTCAGATTTAGATATAGCTCCCATATATAGCTTTCGCCCGATTTACACTCAAATGACCACAAAGGCCAATTTTTTGCTCTGATTTAGTTGAAATTTTGCACAGGGAGTATAATTAGCATTGTAGCTATGCGTGCCAAATTTGGTTGAAATCGGTTCAGATTTAGATATAGCTCCCATATATAGCTTTCGCCCGATTTTCACTCATATGACCACAGAGGCCAATTTTTTGCTCCGATTTAGTTGAAATTTTGCACAGGGAGTAGAATTAGCATTGTAGCTATGCGTGCCAAATTTGGTTGAAATCGGTTCAGATTTAGATATATCTCCCATATATAGCTTTCGCCCGATTTACACTCATATGACCGTAGAGGCCAATTTTTAACTCCGATTTAGTTGAAATTTTACACAGGGAGTAGAATTAGCATTGTAGCTATGCGTGCCAAATTTGGTTGAAATCGGTTCAGATTTAGATATAGCTCCCATATATATGTTTTTCTGATTTCGACAAAAATGGTCAAAATACCAACATTTTCCTTGTAAAATCGCCACTGCTTAGTCGAAAAGTTGTAAAAATGACTCTAATTTTCCTAAACTTCTAATGCATATATATCGAGCGATAAATCATAAATAAACTTTTGCGAAGTTTTCTTAAAATTGCTCCAGATTTAAATGTTTCCCATAATTTTTTACTAACATTGTGTTCCACCCTAGTGCATTAGCCGACTTAAATTTTGAGTCTATAGATTTTGTAGAAGTCTATCAAATTCTGTCCAGATCGAGTGATATTTAAATGTATGTATTTGGGACAAACCTTTATATATAGCCCCCAACACATTTGACGGATGTGATATGGTATCGAAAATTTAGATCTACAAAGTGGTGCAGGGTATAATATAGTCGGCCCCGCCCGACTTTAGACTTTCCTTACTTGTTTTTTTTTTTTTTTAGCTTTTTTCTTTGTGTGCTATCAGTACTTCAAAAGCGTGTTAACCATAAAATAAATTTCGAAATTGAGACTCCACTTCAAATAGAAATGTTTCAAGCAAAAATATAATTATAACACATTATTGAAAACATTTTCTATTTATGAATATTGTTGATTTCTTTGTAGTCAAGATACAAAAAGTCAAGAAATTTAAAAACTGTTTCATTAATTTTAAAGAATTTTTTACTATGTTTCAAGCCAAAATGTCTATAAAATAAATTATTGAAAAACATTTTCTATTTACGAATAGTTTTTGCTTTGTAGTCTAGATACAAAATTAAAGAAATTTAAAGACGATTTCATTAATATTAAAGAACATTTCAGAGTTATTAAAGCAAAGTTGACTTTTGTCAAACAAAATTTTCTTTAACATTAAGCCACCCATTTTTAGGTCCAATCGTCTAACTATAAGGACAAAACGACTTCATTGAAATGTTTATGGACTTTTGGACAAGAAAACAAACTTAATATCAGAGAAATATGTCTTCTATGCTATGCTAAGGACATGAAATTTTTGACCTCGCGACAATATTTTTTTTTTCAGTGTAATATTTCCAAAAAATTGTTGAAAGATATGGCGAATCATTTCTTGGAAGATGTGAAATTTGCATAACATTTTTTCTAGAGTTAATCAAAACGTCTTCATATAGAGAAAAAAGGCGAAAAAGTGAAAATAGTTTTTATTATGAGTTAGTTGTTTCTTATCTCTTGTTTAATGAAATCCGAAATACTGAAATAGAATCACGTCTGAAGAAATAGAATCACGTCTGCGAAATTCGAATGTTTAAAAGTGGCTTTCCAACTATGACAAACAAGCCCATGTAAATTTCATCTCTTCTGAGACAATTTTGCACCACTTTGGGATGCCAAAAAAACATTTTCATTACATCTTTAGCTACGCTTTCTTGCTGAATATGAATAATTACCCAGCAAAAAAATTTGAAAGCTCTTCCAAAGGCACTACTTTAAAAGCATTTCCAAAATATGTACACCCAAAGATGTTCTTTATTGTAACTACATAGGAAGTTTTTTTTTTTTTTTAATTTAATTATTTATAGTTCGCTTTTTTATTTTTAATGGGTAAATTTAATTTTTTGTTTCAAAAAGGTTAAAAACAGAGTAAGTATTAATAAAATGGTACAAATTATCGAAATTTTGTCGAAAAAAATCTAAATCTATTCCAGAAATAATGCGAATTTTTCAAAATGTTTTTAATCAAACAATTCAGACAAGCAATAGAATGTATTAAAAATAATAAAAAAAAATTATAAAAATATTTATACAATATTTTTAAATTCACATCCAAAACACTGAATGTGAATCGCAGAGTAAGAAGTGATGCAAATTCAGTGCAACGGCTGTTAACCCTCTATTGCCTCAATTTTTTTGCCAACTGATTAAATTTTCAATGGTAACGAAACGAAAGCAAGAAAACTAAACAAAACAAATTTATACGGTAAAATTCAGTATATGCTGCAAAGCCTCTTGCACAGTTTTAACAAAGTTTTCTTTTTATTTTACCCATTTTTGCTGTCTCAAGGTGTGTTTTACTTAAAGCTTCCTTAATAAATGAAGACCGCCTAAAGGCGGGCTTGGGCATTAGAGGGTTAAAATGGTGGACATCAGCCCTATGACAAGCCCACGTTAAATTCATCGCTTCTGCGCCAATTTTGCACTACTTTCGGATCCAAAAAGAACATTTTCACTACTTTTTTGGCGACGTCTTTTTTTCCTGGGTAGGAAATGAATTTAAAAGACTGATTAAGTTTTTGTTTGGGTTTATAATTTCTTGCCAGATAACATCGAATAGTTGTATATACTGTCATCTCGTTCACTTTCAAAACTATCATATATAGACTCGAAATTTGCACAGTGTGCAAACTTACACACACGGAACTAGCTTAAAAAAAATAAAAAATAAAAACAATACACACTCCCATATCGAAAAAAAAAAAAAACATAATAGTACACGTACTTTATATTTATATATTCACATAAGGCCACTCACAGATCACTTATCAATTTATAAATTAAAACAAACACTTAAATTCCATATAATCCGACATTTCTTAGCACTCAACTAGTGCACAAAAGATTATTAAAATTATATTTTCAACGTAAAACAATACACCCAGCAAAGAAAATGTAAACGTATTCAGAAGAAATGCTAACTCGCAGCAGAAACAGTGAATGTTACATGGTCTTGTCATAGATCGGAAGTGATCTTTTTAGGACATCCAATGCATTGATTTCGACTTCAATCTTCTGATGTATTGCTATTTCAGTGTGCTACACAGAAAAAAAATTTTCCGTAGTTAAACTAACGCTAAATTTAACTTATTTTAATTGGAAAAAAAATTATTTGCTTGTAGTTAAATTTTATTATTTTTATCGAAATTTTCCAGAGCTTAATGAAATCTTACTTTTTTTAAGTATGTCTAAAAAATTTTATGAACTAAACATGAGTATAAAGTTCAATGGCCGTACACATAAGTTCAATATGAACTAAAACAAATGAACATTTTCGTACGATTCCCAAAAATAGTAAGAATGAACTACTCTATGGTTAAAATGGTCATGATTTGGCGCCAATAATTTTCTTCTTTATTTTTAGTTAATTTTTTCTTGTATGAGATGATGTAATTTCGTGAACTGCTGTTAAAAAGTACAAGAGGGCATTAAAATTGCCTGGTTTTACCAACGCTTTGTCGAAATCTCAAAATGTGGAGTAAAATTTAGTTCAATTTTCGTGCTTGGTAGTTCACTCTTCCTATAAAACAGTTCACTTTTTTTCGGTGTATGAAAAAAATTTAAGAAATGAAATTTTTCTTTAATTTTTATTTATTTTCTTTTACCTCTTTGTAAAAATGCTTCAAACAATGCTGGCATATATTTTATGGGAAATTCCACATCAGCCAACAAAAATGTTGCGGTACAATTTTCAAATATTTTTTTTTTCAAATTTGTTCTATTTTAATTTTCCCTACTGTGTTCTATATTCGGTAAAATTCTGAAAATCTACATTTATTATGCAAACTGTGTAAAACAACTGACTTATGTATATTAAAGTCCTTTGTTCCAAAGATGTTGTCTTTACACTAATGATTTTGGTATTGATTCTGACACAATTCTTTCTAAATATTAAAAAAACATATTTTAATTTATTCGCTCTTTCAGATTGTTTCTTCATGTGCTATCAAAGCCCTTTAAAAACGTGTTAACAACAATTTAAATTTCCAAATTCAGACTCGACCTTAAATAAAAATTATGCTATGTTTCAATTAAAAAAAAGTTTTTAAAATAAAGTATAGGAAAGTATCTCCCACTTTTTAAAGCTATTATCTTAGTAGTCAAGATAGAAAAATCAAAAATTTTAAAAAATTTCAATAAAATTGAATAATTTTTCGTTATATGAATAATTTTTCGTTAACGACAATTTCGAACTATCATTTACGAAATTCTTCCATCTCATAAAATCAAAAACGAACCATTACCATACTTGTAGGGTTGAATAAATTCGTTTTTAAATTATAATTATTATTCAAGCTTTTTTGAACAAACGAGATTAAGGAAATGTATTAATTTGCAAAAAAAAAAAAAAAAAAAAAAAAAAACTCTATAGTATGATATAAAATCATTCATTTGTACGTAAATCGTTGCATTATTATAATGATTTTCGTATTAATTTCGAGCTAAAAATACACGAGACTATACGCCAAGGTAATGGTAAAGATTCAGTTTGCTTTTGATTAATTTTAATTTATTCGATATTCACTTTTTTCATTCATTATAGTAAAGCCAAGCCAAGCCGAGACGTTTTAATAGAATTTCACAATTCGACTTTAAGTATAAAGTGTTTTATGTTAGAGGCAATTTTACCACAAAGCCTACATTCACTGAAAAAAAGCATGCCCGGTTCCAAAGATTTTGTCTTTACTTTAAAAATTTGTGTATTGATTCCGAGCCAAAGAAGCGGAGAATACAAGTAAGGATACTTTTAAGACACAACTCTCTTTTAAATTTGGGTTTTGTGTACTTGCTTCTAGGAAGCAAATTTTAATTTTAATTTTTCGCTTTTCAACTTTTTTTCTTCATATGCTATCAAAGCCCTTTAAAACAAGTTAACGACAATTTTATTTTCCAAATTCAGACTCGAATTCAAGTTAAAATTATGATATGTTTCAAGTAAAAAACGTCTTTAAAATAAAGTGTTGAAAAACATGTCCTATATTTGAACAATTTTTTGCTTTGTAGACAAGATGAAAAAAGACAACAAATTTAAAGACAATATTATTAAATTTAACCCTGCTGTTAGGTTAGAAAAAACTTACGAATGCCAGGTTAAGGGACCATTTGGTCCATACTATACACTGGTAGAAAAAGTTTCGTTATATTAATGAAATGTGTCATTAAAATTGAGCCAATGAAATAAATTCATTGATATAACGAAATTTTTCGTTATTATAACGAATTTTTTGTTAGTCAACGAAACGTTTCGTACTATTAACGAACATTTTCATTGTCTTAATGAAAATGTTTCGTTGTATCAATGAAACATTTTCGTTGGCTCAATTTCAATGACATTTTCTTTGTGTGTAATATTCATGGCAAATAATCATATAATAATCATAATATTCATGCCAAATATATGACAAAACGATCTAGATTACTTCACTTCACTTCTCAGCCCAGTTATTGTCAAATATACGTACAACATGCATAGCTTCAGAGGCTTCCAAAAATAATGCAACTTCCCATTCTGGTACTTGGAAGCGTGGAAATTGTGCTTGCTGCAAATCAAAGTATGACGTAAAATACTCAATTTGCAGCAAATTTATTTGCAAGACTAAACGAAAAACATTGTGCATTATTTGTCATACAAATAAAAAAAAATAAATTATAAAGTTAAAAAAAAATATCAATAAAAACTTACTATGGACCAAATGGTCCACTAACCTATGATTCGTGATTTCGTGTTTTTCTCAGTATTGGGTAAAGTTAGAATTTTTTTTTGTTATATACTATTGTTGTATAAAATGAACCCATTAGCAAAAATTTTTTTGTCAATATATACCATTCCAAGTTACAAAGGAAAAAAGAAAAAAATGGACCAAATGGGCCTAACCTAACAGCAGGGTTAAAGAATTTTTCTGAATTATTAAAGTCAAGTTGATCTTAGCCCAAACATTTTTTCTTTCATATTACGATAAGCATTTTTAAAAAATCACTTAATTATAATGACAATACGAGTTCGATGCAAATTTTATCGACTTTTGTACAAGGAAAAAAACTTTATATTAGAGAAATGCGTCTTTTATGCTAAGAAAAATTTGCAATCGTATTATAAAGACATGAAATCTTTGACCTCACGACAATATTTTTTTCAGTACATACACATTTTCTACACTGAAAATATATTGTTTTTAAGGACTCTATAAACTAAATTTTAGTTGAAAAAATGCATAATCTTTGGCTCGATATCAATATTAAAAATGTTGAAGTTAAACCAAATACATTAAAGTAAGTGGAAAAAACCATCAATTTCAATGATAATTTGTCTGAATAATATTGAAGCATTCATAACGTCATAACGTCTCAATATTAGTATGTAATACACTCAAAAAAGGTGGAGCTAAAGTCATATTAACTTTATGTTTGTTAATGGGTATTATTTTGTTTTCGTTAAAATTACTCCCAATTACCACTTTAATAAATTTTGCTGTTTTTTATTTACATGACCTAAAAAGCGAACAAATATATATACTCAAAGTAGTTCAAAGTTTCCTAAAATTTTAAAATTTTATAGAACATGTGTTCATCGAGAAATGGCATGTCTTTGACATTTTTATAAATTCTTTCCAGTTTTTTTCTTCAAAATAGGAAATTTTCTTTAACAAGAAAAAAATGTCTAATAAATTTGATCATATTAACATGTGTAACATACTGAAAAAAATATTGATCTAATATGGAAGATTATGTAACTTAAATTTTAGGACTCAAAATTTACGCAATGCTAAGGACAAAATTCTTTAAAACAATGACATTTTAATTAAAAGAAAGTTTATAATCCTTGTTTCAAAAATTATTTTCATTAAATTTAGGACACAAATCTTGGACTTTTGCATCTCTCTGCTGAAGTTGTTGATTTTTTAAGTAAGGCAAATTTTCCTTAAAATAAAGAAAAACATTTTTAATTTAAAGAAATCGTCTTTAACTCAACTGGCATATTGAATTTTTAAATTTAAAATAAAAACGCTTCAAATATAGGCTACGACTTATTTTAAGCATTTGCATCTTTGGTTTAAAGTTTTTTAGCATTAAGAAAACTGTGGTTACTTTGAAGTACCTGGCATAATTTGGATTTTGAATTTGTTTGTACATAAATACTTTTATTAATATATCGCAAAACGAAAATAAAAACTCTATGAATGAGATCTGTGTGCAGTTTTAATTTATTTGATCCTAGATTTAAAGCCAGGGAGTTCCGTAAAAAAATATCTTTATTTTAAAGAAGCCGCATCTTTAGCTCGGAATCAATACCAAAATCCTTAAGGGAAGGTCAAAATCTTTGGATCCAAGTAAACTTTTTTTGAGTGCACAATTTAGATAAACATTTTTTATAATAACCTACATTTTCTTTCTTGGATGCTGCACTTGGTTTGAGTGCTTCTAACTATAACACGACTTCTGAAACAAATTTTGAGTCGTCTTACGTAAAAGATATCTTTAAACTAATGATTTAATACACTTCTTACACTTAAAAAAAATATAACCTTAATATGAAAGGTTTTATAAACTAAATTTTAAGTTAACAAAAAATAATAATTTATTTGAACTAAAGAAATTTTAGTTAAGACAAAGTTTATTATCTCCGTTAATTTTTATTTTTTTCCTTTGAATTGTTGAAATTTGTATCCGTTTAATTTTGTAATCTAGGATGCTTCCTAAAAATATTTGAATTTTATTTGTAAAATAATAATATCAATATGGTTTTTAATAATTGTCATTAACTATATTCGTTCGTTGCTGCAAAAAGCTAATAAAGATAATATTGTCTCCAAACAAATATTTAACGACCTCCATATCGTTTTACACTCGAAAACGTATACCATGGGCCCCACAAACTAAAGCTTAAGTGAAAGTCAAAACAACGTAAACTACTTGAAGGGAAAAATTAACTATCTCGTTAGAAAATTGAATTAAATTGTACTCCACTTTTTGAGATGTCCATATAGGTTTTCAGCTACCGTTTGCGAAATTACATTTTCCAATAAAAGAAAACTGAACTAAAATCATGACCCTATTAACCTCGCCGTAGTTCATACCTACACAAAAAAAAAAAATATATTTTGTGTCTTTAGTCACCGAATTAATTAAGATTGATTTTTGTTGAAATAATTCAATATATGTCATTGAACATGTTTCAAAAAGCAACTAAAATTTTAATTGAAAAAATGCTGGTGATATATTTTTCTAATTTTACAAATCGTACACTGAAAAAACAGTGAACCCACCAGGAAGAAAACTTTCGGTTAATTTTAGAAAATTTTGAATATTTATCGAAAATTTTAACTAAACAGTATTACAAACGTTGGCATCACGCCGATGTCATAAAAATAAGTAAATATTTTTCGACAAATTCAAGAAAATTTATTAGACATAACCAAGTTCTTTCAATTGTTAAAGAAAATTTTGTAGTTTGAAGGAAAAACTTGGAGTTCAAAATTGCAAGAATGTCTTTTTATTTTTATAAATTGCAAGAATTAGAGTAAAGGAAAAAAAATAGAGCAAAGGAAACTTTCTCCAAACATAATAATTCCATGAACTAAAATAAAGTTAAATTGGCTTTAGTGAAATAGAGAGTTCACTTTTTTTTTAGTGTAGGAAAAAAATTGAAATAATTCACGAAAATAATTGATCCAATTAAATTCTACTTGAAACTGTTTCATTCGGATTAAAAATTTATATGATCATACTTTAATGTGATTGATCAAATTGAGTGTTGTTTTGATTAAAAATTAATCGAATTAATGTTATTGTAATTAAATATTTATTTATTTATTAAACTTATAGTAAATGTAAGAATAATGGAGAATAATCTAGCACTAGCTACTAAGGCTATCAGCTAAATTAAATATTTTTTGTATAATTGAATTAAAGTTTTATTTGAAAAAATATTTGGTATATTTGGAAAGTAATCAACTTTTTTAACTGCCTTTAGTTCATAAAATTTTTATGAACTAAAAGCTGACTCGGTGGCAAAGATTTTCTATTTACACTAATAATTTTGATATTGATTCCGAGCCAAAGATGATGATAATTAAGGTTTGTTTACATTTCATCAACAATTCTCTTTTAAATTTGAGTTCTGAATATTTGGTACTAAGAGACAAATTTATCTTTTCTGCTTTTTTTTATTCATCTTTTCTGCTTTTTTCTTCATGCTATAATAGAGCCCATCGAAAACGTGTTAACTACAATTTAAATTTACAAAGTCAGATTTGACTTCAAGTCGAAATTAGGCTACACCCAGAAAAAAGGGGCTCTAATGCCAACTGAACTTTATTTTAGTTCATGAAGATTAGTTGATTTTAGTTAAATTTTGCACAATATGAATAAATGTTCCTTTTTAAAAATTTTTTTTTGCTAACTTTAATGACGTGAACTAGAAATAAGAAAGAAAAAGTCGTATACAAATATAGTGCACAATTTTACTAAAAAATAAAATAGTTCTTATTTTTCTAAAATGGCAGAAGTATGCTTAAATTGAGTTCATAAGTCTCTCAAATAAGAAAATTTTACTAAAATTGTACTTGTCTCGAACTTTGTACAGCGCTAAAAACATTTTAACAATTTTTAAATCCAATTTTTTCTTTCAACATATGAAATTTGCTTAAACAACGAAAACAATTAATTATTTTTAAAAAAATTTCTTCAATTTGACAAAAAGTATTAACTTATTCGTAACATGTTTTAATTAGAAAACTATTTTAGTACAAATTTTCGAAAATAAGCCTACATATTCTACCTCGGTCACTTTTTTTGGGTGTATGTTTCCTCTAAGGCGTTGAAAGCCATCTCTTCCTTTGGAAGGCTATTTAACTCTGTAGTTATTTAACGACTACTCCATTATTTTGAAGAAATTTTCAGAAGTATTAAAGCCAAAGACCAACAAAATTTCTTTGATATAAAGATACGCATTTTTAAGTCGTATCAATTATCTATACCCTGAAAAAAAAAATAACCTAATTTGAAGGCTAATATAGCCTTAATTTTAGAACATGTAATTTACACAACATAAAGAACAAAATTTCTTTAAAATAATGAAATTTTAATTAAAAGAAAGTTTAAAACCTATGCATCAAAATATATTCTTATTAAATCTAAATTTGTGTGTCCTTGATGTAAGAAAAATTTTCCTTAATGTAAAGAAATACATGTTTGATTTAAAGAAATTGTCTTTAAATTGACTGACATACTAAATTTAAGATAAAATCACTTCAAATATAGATTAAAAATTATCTTAAGGATTTTGCATATTTGGTTAATTCTTTTTTTTTTTAATTTAAGAAAACATTTGAAATATTTGTTACAATTTGGACTTTTTTTCTCCCTGAATAGCTTTATTAATAAATCACAAGAAGAGAAGGAAAATTCGATACATGTGATCTGTATCCGAATTTTAATTTTATTGATCCTAGATTTAAAGTTCGATGGGTCCCTAAAATTTTTTTTTTTAAAGAAGATCCTTTGTTTCCAAAATCCTAAAGGGAAAGTCAAATTCCTCAGATCGAAGTAACCTTTTTTTGAGTGTAATACAAAACGACTTCATTGAAAATTTGATAGATTTTTGAACCAGAGAAACAACTTTGTATCAGAGAAATGCTTCTTCTATGCTAAGCAAAAATCGCTTTATTACTTGAAGGACAATAGCATTATTTGGCCTAATGACAAGTGCCTAAATCTAGAAAAAATATCTCCATTGGAATTTTTAAGATTTTGTTGTACTAAAACATCCCTATAACGAAGGAATTGATTTTCTATGACACTAACAAATAACATACATGTTGTCTCAGTATAGCCTTGTGTAGGTTTTCTCAAACATTTTTATATTTTAGATAATTTCTAATACAAACATACTTGGTTTTCCAATTTTTTTTTATACACTGAAAGAACAATTCACGCTAAAAAAATTTACTTTACAGGCAAATGAATAAGGTTAGAGACAATAGTGTGTCATAAAGTCGACTTTAATTGCTATTAATGAAAATGTTTTATATAGAAAAGGAGAATTTCGTTTGGCGAGAATTTCGTTGTATTTTTCTTTGAGTATACAATTTTTTATACACTGAAAGAATAGTTTTCTTTCTTTTAGACAAGCGAAGATTTTTTTTGACGCTACCAAAATTTACTTTAAAGGTAAATAAATAAGATTAGAGACAACGTGTGTCACAAAGTCGACTTAAGTTGCTCTTAAAGAATTATTTATACACTGAAAAAAAATATTTAAGTGACATTAAAGATTATGCAACTTAATTTAATTAAAATATATTAATTAATTTAATTAAAATGAAGAGAGAAGTTCACCAATGTGGTATCACAATGGACTGAATAGTCTAAGTGAGCCTGATACATCGGGCTGCCACCTAACCTAACCTAACCTAACCTAATTAAAATATAATCTTTACATAAATTTTTATTTTATTTTTTATTAAATCTAGGACAGAAATTTTGGAAATTTTAATTTTAATTTCCCTAAATTAAGGAAAAACATTTTCCATTTAAAGAAATCGTCCTCAAATCAGCTGAAATGTTGAATCTTTAGATTTAAAACAAAAGCTCTTTAAATGTAGGCTAAGACTTATTTCGAGGATTTAGGATCCTTGGTTCTACGTTTTTTTGGATTAACGAAGACATTTTTTACTTTAAAGTATTCGTTATAATTTGGACTTTTAAACTGACATTTTTTTGTACGTAAATAGCTTGATTAATGTACCGCGAAAAGAGAATGAAAATTTGAAAAATGTATTGCAATTTTATTGATCCTAGATTTAAAGCCAGATAGGTCCGTCAAAAATATCTTTATTTTAAAGAAGCCACATTTTTGGCTCGGAATCAATACCAAAATCTTTAAAAATTAATCTTTAATTTTTTTATATACTGATGCAAGCAATTCTTTTGACAATGGTTTGTCATAAAGTCAACTTTATTTGCTTTATACGAAAATGGAATTTATTTGTCTAAAATATCGTTTCTGAGGAAAACCATTTTTTTTTCTTTGTGTGTACCTAATACCGGTATTTTTACTAGTTTACTATACTTTTGTTTACTGCTAAAACTAAAACCTTAAACATTTTTTCGTTTTTATAAAAGCAAATTTTCTAAGAAGTCTAATGTTAAATTTTCTATCATATCTCATCTACTGTATATGCTTTTGTATACATAACTCTTATGTATATATAAAGAACATCAACAGAGTCAACAAAATGTCATATGTCTGTATATAATATACGGAAATTTCGCCCTGCCACCCTTACATATATGGTTCATTCATTGGTTGTATATAAATACATGGAGGGATATATCACTTCCTTTTAAAGGAAAGTTCATAAATATATATATTCATATATATGTATGTGTATGAACGTATATACATATATATATAGAGCGCATTGTTTTTATTAATGGTATGAAAATTTTTAAAAACCATTTTGTTTGTGTTCTTAAATAAATGCAGTTGCAATATGCAAAACATTTTATCGATTTGTTTTATCATTTTTTTTTTCTTGTTGGACACCGAATACAATGCCAAAAACTAAATTTAAAATATTATATAGAAAACTATACATATATGGATAGTCATCTATATGTGGAACAAATACAAAGAGATGTCTACTCATTTAGTTTTGGTATATGGGTAACCTTATATATACACTAGTATATATAGATGGCATGGTATATAACCGGAAATTTCAAGTTATTAGTTCACAAAAAAAACTCTTATGGTTTTCATTGAGTCAGATTTTATTATTGCAACTAAAGAAATTAAATAAAAAATATAGATTTTTTTAAAAATTTTTTTATTTATTTATAAAAAAATCCTATTTTTAAGTATTAATCTCAAATTAAAATATATTAGTATTAGGTTTATTAAAACTAAGTAATTTCTTACTTGTATTTCCACTTTTTAACAACTTTCTTTAATCTTGTTTTATTATTTATTATTTTATTTTTTATTAATCAACTACACTTTGATCAATCAAGTCTGAAATTGTAATTTATTTTTTCTGTGAAAACACTAACAGATTGATTTCTTGGGGCTCTCCGTTTTGATTGAAAACTTTTGATGATGAGTGATTTAGTGATCCTTTTTATTTCAAAAAGGAATTATAGGTTTTTTTTTTATTATAATAAAATTCACTTGTTTCCTTTGGTTTATTTTTTAATTAACTATTCGCTTTCGATTTGCTATCTGTTTGATTTTTTTATGACTTTTTCACACACGTTCCAAGATCGAATTTCAATTCGCGCTTTTAAAGAGAATTTTTATTAACGTCCGTTTATTTTTCAAAAAATATTTTAATCTTTCTTCCGTAGGAATTTATTCAACATTCATACATTCGCCTATCGTATCAATCGAGTTGGATGCTCTGGTGTGACACTTAATTTTTTTTTGTTTTAAATTTTCTTCTATATTATTTTGATTTCCTTTATTTTAGCTTTTGCTTCTTTTTGGAGTGGTAAATATTGAATAAAATAATAACAACTTAACAACAATGTAACGAATATCCTTTCATTACGAGGACACAATTCAAACTGAATGCGAAGTTTATTCGTCGTCTTCACAAATAGTAAGACATCGGTTGAGTTTTGTTTTTTGTTGCTTGCGCCTCCCATTCGCTTAGAGCATTGTTATCCGTGTATGTGGTTGCTGGCCGAAATGCTCTAGACTCGCGCTCTCTTTCTCTCTCTCTCACTATCTGTAATAACGGTAATACAACGTTATTCTCTTCTCCTGATATAAGTCAGCGATAACAATTTATCCATGGGGACCCAGAGTACGAGACCATTGAACCAACAGCTGAAGTCAGTGAGAGTTGCCGAGCGGTAATGTCTATTTTAACGGTATTTCGTTTATTTAATGTAACATCTCGTTAATCGTTGACAATAAGACACCCTTTCTCAAAGAGTTTCGTGTTTTTGAGAGAATTTCTAATCTCTTTCATAATCTCTGGTTCTTTACTCTCAATCTCACTCGCCCTCTCTGTCTCTCTTTGAAGCAGACATGCGCATATCAATGATAAGTAGCCTCTCTCGGTTTTGTTATCGCTTCGTTTCTTTGTTTCTCGTTAATTCCTCGTTGTAGCGGCATTTTTATACACCACAGCTGTTTCTGTTTTGTTTGCTCCTTTCGTATTAGTCGAATTCGTTATTTACCGAAGGTTGTTCGAAAATTTACTAAGCATTTCAGCAAATACATTTTCGTAGAGGTTTGTGTCTTCAATAATTCGACAAAAATTTCCCTGCTAAAAATTATAGCACGATACATTCGAATATAAACCTTTGTCTGTATAACAAATTTTTAATATTTGTTATATTGTTATATTTGCATTTCGTTATATTTGCATTTCGAATATATTATATCACATGAATATTTTGTTATATCACCTACGTATGAAAGCTATACTATTTGTAATATAATGAAATATATGATTTTTCGACTCGACAAAAATTTAGATATAAACGAATTCTTGAAGTTTTCAAAAGATATTTTTTTTTAATTTCGTTCGTTCTTTATTTACGAGAGAATATGTTACTTAATCAATAGTTCCAAGGAAGGAATTTTAAAATCAAATTAGATAGGTTAGGTTAAAGTGGCAGCCCGATTAAGATTCAGGCTCACTTAGACTATTCAGTCCATTGTGATAAAATCAAATTAGATATTTGAAATTGGAATACTCACGTATTATTGCCTCCTTTGTCTTTGATGCAAACTACTGACAGCAATAAAATTTAACAATCAAGCTGCTCTGACTTAAAGTAATTTGTTTGAAGGGAAAGAAGTACTATATATGACAAAATGTCGGAATCAAGGAAATTACATTGTGCTTAGGAGAACTTCTTAAAAAATTATAAAATTAAACTAAAACAAAATTCATTTTAGCATTAGGGGCTTCTGCGTCTTTCCGTAGTATTATTGACACAAAAATAACTATTTCAGTTAGATTAAAAAATTTAATTTACAATTACCCACCAAAAAAATTGAAAGTTGTTCCACAAACATTTCTTTTAAAGCACATCCCGGAATCCCACATCATTTTTTTCCACTTCCGATGAAGTCCTTTTGGACAAGTATTAGAAAGTACGAAATTAGGCTATTTTAAGTGAACATTTTAGTTTTGGACAATTAAATTTAAAAAAAAAAATACAAAATCAATAAAAAGTAAAAAAAAGAGAAAAAAATTTTTTGAAGAACATCGGTTGATAAACATGCCAATTATGACCAGATCGGGGATAAATATATACGACAGCTATATCTAAATCTGAACCGATTTTTTCCTAAATCAATAGCGATTGTCTTTGTTCCAAAAAACGACCCTATGCCAAATTTGAGGACGATCGGATTTAAACTGCGACCTGTACTCTGCGCACAAAAATATATGAAAACACGGATGAAAAAGACTGTTTTTCATATGTTTGGCTATAAACATTATATGTTTGGAACACAAATTTTTAAACACAATACTTTTGAGTGCAAGCATATAATGTTCATAAACTAGCATAACACGTTTGGGACATATATGTTAATATGTTAGAACATATTATGTTTGGGACATAAAATGTTTGTAAATATAATATGCTTGGATGCAAACATATATTAATTTAGAAATAGCCTATAAACATATATGTGTTTAGTAGCTTGGAGCGCTATTTAACAGGGAGCGATATTGAATTAAGTTGGTGGTTGTTGCTTGTTATTACAAAATTAACATTTTATTTTTCCTTGGGCAATTGATCAGCTACTTCTTTGATCCTTACAAACTGTGTGGTCCGCTGTTCGAATCCCCGTCCGGCAAAAGGTAAAATTAAAATAAAAATAAAAATCATAAAATTGAATAATTTCTTCTACAATGTTTCTATTACAGAAAAAGGTGCTAAGAACTAAAAAATCTCGTGGAAGTGAGAAAGATGTGGGGGAATATACAATTGGGCAGAAACAAAATTTTGAGCATTCAAGTCGAAAACCTATGTTGTTAGCACCTATATTACCTGTTTATTTTCATAATTCATTATGATTGTAAATATATAATAAATAAATAAAATTTTGAGCACAATATTGTTTGGGAGAATTTTTTTAAGCATATAATATTTTTGGGTGCAAAATGCTTCCAAACATATTATATGGTCACATAATAACATATTGTTTTTTGGAAGACAACATTATTGAATTTGGATGCAAAAATACAAAATGTTTGGAACTTAGACTACCCAAACATATATTGTTTAGACCAATATGCTTTCAAACATATTATATATTGGAAGAGATCAAACATATAAATGTTTGGGCAATACCCAAAAATATATATGCTTGAAGCAAAATATGTTTGGGAGTATATGTTGCAGAAGCGATTTTTTGTGAGCGTGCAGACAGACAGACGGACATCTTTAAATCTACTAAACGATGGATCTCAGACTTTTCCTTCTTGGCGTTACATACAAATGCACAAACTTATTATACGCCGTACCACAGTAGTGGTGAAGGGTATAAAAACAAAAAAGATGTATAACATAAAAAATTGTTTCGAAAAGTATTTGATAAAAAACTGCCGCTGGTGCGATTTGAACCAGCGTTCTTTATTTTTGCATTTATCATAAAAAAAAAACAAGTATATACGACCGTAAGTTCGGCCAGGCCGAATCTTATGTACCCTCCACCATGGATTGCGTAGAAACTTCTACGAAAGACTGTCATCCACAATCGAATTGGGTTGTGGTATCTTAAAACTTCGTTTTCTAAATTGTGAGTTAGTCCATACGTGGTATATATTAGACAAAAAAGGTATGTATAGGTAAGTCTACAAACAAGTATATACGGCCGTAAGTTCGGCCAGGCCGAAGCTTATGTACCCTCCATCATGGATTGCGTAGAAACTTCTTCTAAACACTGCCATCCACAATCGAATTACTTAAGTTGCGGTAACGCTTGCCGATGCAAGGTATCTTAAAACCTCCTAACACCATCTTCTAAATTGTATGTAAGTCCATACGTGGTATATATTAAATCAAAAAAGATCGATCCAATAAAATTTTAACTAAATTTTCTATAGAAATAAAAATTTTGACAAAATATTCTATAGCAAGAAAATTTTGACAAAAATTTCTACAGAAATAAAATTTTAACAAAATTTTCTATAGAAATAAACTTTTGACAAAATTTTCTATAGAAATAAAATCTTCGTAGATTATTGTGGCTCGAGTGGCAACCATGATTATGAACCGAATAAAATTTGAACAACATTTTCTATAGAAATAAAATTTTGACAAAATTTTCTATAGAAATAAAATTTTGAAAATGATGAAAATTTTATTATGAACCGAATAAAATTTTAACAAAATTTTCTCTAGAAATAAAATTTTTACAAAATTTTCTATAGAAATAAAATTTTGGTAGATTATTTTTGGCTCTAGTGGCAACCATGATTATGAACCGATATGGACCAAGTTTTGTATGATTGGACCAAATTTGGTATGGTTGTTAGCGACCATATACTAACACCACGTTCCTAATTTGAACCGGATCGGATGAATTTTGCTCCTCCAAGAGGCTCCGGAGGTCAAATCTGGAGAACGTTTTATATGGGCTATATATAATTATGGACCGATATGGACCAATTCTGGCACGGTTGTTAAAGATCATATACTAACACCATGTTCCAAATTACAACCGGCTTGGATGAAATTTGCTTCTCTTGGAGACTTCACAAGCCAAATCTGGGGATCGGTTTATATGGGGGCTATATATAATTATGAACCGATGTGGACCAATTTTTGCATGGTTGTTGGAGACCATATACAAACATCATGTACCAAATTTCAGCCGGATCGGATGAAATTTGCTTCTCTTTGAGGCTCCGCAAGCCAAATCTGGGGATCGGTTTATATGGGGGTTATATATAATTATGAACCGATGTGGACCAATTTTTGCATGATTGTTAGAGACCATATACCAACACCATGCACCAAATTTCAGCCGGATCGGATGAAATATGCTTCTCTTAGAGGCTCCACAAGCCAAATCTGGGGATCGGTTTATATGGGGGCTATATATAATTAAGGTCCGATATGGACCAATTTTTGCATGGTTGTTAGCGACCATATACTAACACCATGTACCAAATTTCAGCCGGATCGGATGAAATTTGCTTCTCTTTGAGGCTCCGCAAGCCAAATCTGGGGATCGGTTTATATGGGGGCTATATATAATTATGAACCGATGTAGACCAATTTTTGCATGGTTGTTAGAGACCACATACCAACAGCATGTACCAAATTTCAGTCGGATCGGATGAAACATGCTTCTGTTAGAGGCTCCACAAGCCAAATCTGGGGGTCCCTTTATATGGGGGCTATACGTAAAAGTGGACCGATATGGCCCATTTTCAATACCATCCGACCTACATCGATAACAACTACTTGTGCCAAGTATCAAGTCGATAGCTTGTTTCGTTCGGAAGTTAGCGTGATTTCAACAGACGGACGGACGGACGGACGGACATGCTTAGATCGACTCAGAATTTCACCACGACCAAGAATATATATACTTTATGGGGTCTTAGAGCAATATTTCGATGTGTTACAAACGGAATGACAAAGTTAATATACCCCCATCCTATGATGGAGGGTATAAAAACTATCAAACAAAAAATATTTGTCAAAATTTTATTTCTATAGAAAATTTTGTTTCTAAAGAAAATTTTGTCAAAATTTTATTTCTAAAAAAAATTTTATTTCTAAAGAAAATTTTTATACAATTTTTTTTTATAGAATTTTTTTTCAAAATTTTATTTGTATAGCAAATTTTGTAAAAATTTTATTTCTGTAGTAATTTTTGTCAAAATTTTACTTCTATAAAAAATTTTGTCAACCTTTTATTTCTGTAGAAAATTTTGCCAAAATTTTGTTTCTATAGAAAATTTTGTCAAAATTTTATTTCAATAGGCATAAGCCGGCTATCAATGTAAAACCTTTTTTCGGAAGGTTCAAGTGTGGTTTATTGTTGGGTTTAATGAACTGCCTGAATTTATTCTGATAATTGGTTGATAGTTTTGCTGCAAGTAGAGGATGCTGATGAGGAATGTGGTAATTCCGAAACGTGCGTCCATCCAACCATCTTGCAGTCTATAGGGCTTTGCCCAAATAAATTTGACAAACATTCTTTTCCTCTGTTGGTTAAAATACACTTGTAATTTAGTCAATGTATGATTTTAAGCTGAAATCGAAAAACAACAAAAATTTTATTTCTATAGAAAACTTTGTCAAAATTTCATTTCTAAAGAAAATTTTATTTCTAAAGAAAATGTTATTTCTAAAGAAAATTTTTAGAAAATTTGTACAAAAATTTTATTTTGATGGAAAATATTTTCCAAAACTTTATTTATATAGAAAATCTTGTCAAAATTTTATTTCTGTAGTAATTTTTGTCAAAATTTTACTTCTATAAAAAAATTTGTCAACATTTTATTTCTGTAGAAAATTTTGCTAAAATTTTATTTCTATAGAAAATTTTGTCAAAATTTTATTTCTATAGAAAATTTTGTCAACATTTTATTTATATAGAAAATTTTGTCAAAATTTTATTTCTATAGAAAATTTTGTCAAAATTTTATTTCTTTAGAAAAATTTGGCAAAATTTTATTTATATAAAAAATTTTGACAAAATTTTTTATACCCTCCATCATAGGATGGGGGTATATTAACTTTGTCATTCCGTTTGTAACACATCGAAATATTGCTCTAAGACCCCATAAAGTATATATATTCTTGGTCGTGGTGAAATTCTGAGTCGATCTAAGCATATCCGTCCGTCCGTCCGTCTGTTGAAATCACGCTAACTTCCGAACGAAACAAGCTATCGACTTGAAACTTGGCACAAGTAGTTGTTATCATTGTAGGTCAGATGGTATTGAAAATGGGCCATATCGGTCCACTTTTACGTATAGCCCCCATATAAAGGAACCCCTTGATTTGGCTTGTGGAGCATCTAACAGAAGCATGTTTCATCCGATCGGGCTGAAATTTGGTACATGGTGTTGGTATGTGGTCTCTAACAACCGTGCAAAAATTGGTCCACATCGGTCCATAATTATATATAGCTCCCATATAAACCGATCCCCAGATTTGGCTTGCGGAGCCTAAAAGAGAAGCAAATTTCATCCGATCCGGCTGAAATTTGGTACATGGTGTTAGTATATGGTTCCTAACAACCATGCAAAAATTGGTTCACATCGGTTCATAATCATGTATAGCCCCCATATAAACCGATCCCCAGATTTGGCTTGCGAAGCCTCAAAGAGAAGAAAATTTCATCCGATCCGGCTGAAATTTGGTACATGATGTTGGTATATGGTCTCTAACAACCATGCAAAAATTGGTCCATATCGGTCCTTAATTATATATAGCCCCCATATAAACCGATCCCCAGATTTGGCTTGTGGAGCCTCTAAGAGAAGCATATTTCATCCGATCCGGCTGAAATTTGGTACATGGTGTTGGTATATGGTCTCTAACAATCATGCAAAAATTGGTCCACATCGGTTCATAATTATATATAACCCCCATATAAACCGATCCCCAGATTTGGCTTGCGGAGCCTCAAAGAGAAGCAAATTTCATCCGATCCGGCTGAAATTTGGTACATGATGTTGGTATATGGTCTCTAACAACCATGCAAAAATTGGTCCACATCGGTTCATAATTATATATAGCCCCCATATAAACCGATCCCCAGATTTGGCTTGTGAAGTCTCCAAGAGAAGCAAATTTCATCCAAGCCGGTTGTAATTTGGAACATGGTGTTAGTATATGATCTTTAACAACCGTGCCAAAATTGGTCCATATCGGTCCATAATTATATATAGCCCATATAAAACGTTCTCCAGATTTGACCTCCGGAGCCTCTTGGAGGAGCAAATTTCATCCGATCCGGTTCAAATTAGGAACGTGGTGTTAGTATATGGTCGCTAACAACCATACCAAAATTGGTCCAATCACACAAAAATTGGTCCATATCGGTTCATATTCATGGTTGCCACTAGAGCCAAAAATAATCTACCAAAATTTTATTTCGATAGAAAATTTTGTCAAAATTTTATTTCTAGAGAAAATTTTGTTAAAATTTTATTCGGTTCATAATAAAATTTTCATCATTTTCAAAATTTTATTTCTATAGAAAATTTTGTCAACATTTTATTTCTATAGAAAATGTTGTTCAAATTTTATTCGGTTCATAATCATGGATGCCACTCGAGCCACAAATAATCTACCAAGATTTTATTTCTATAGAAAATTTTGTCAAAAGTTTATTTCTATAGAAAATTTTGTTAAAATTTTATTTCTGTAGAAATGTTTGTCAAAATTTTCTTTCTATAGAATATTTTGTCAAAATTTTTATTTCTATAGAAAATTTTGTGAAAATTTTATTTCTATAGAAAATTTATTTAAAATTTTATTTCTGTAGAAAATTTTGTCAAAATGTTATGTCTACTTTGTCAAACTGAATTATATACGTATTGGATCGATCTTTTTTGATTTAATATATACCACGTATGGACTTACATACAATTTAGAAGATGGTGTTAGGAGGTTTTAAGATACCTTGCCATCGGCAAGCGTTACCGCAACTTAAGTAATTCGATTGTGGATGGCAGTGTTTAGAAGAAGTTTCTACGCAATCCATGATGGAGGGTACATAAGCTTCGGCCTGGCCGAACTTACGGCCGTATATACTTGTTTTTCTTTATAAAATGTTGACAACATTTTATTTCTATAGAAAATTTTGCCAAAATTTTATTTCTATAGAAATCAAGAATTCTACAAAATAATTAAACGTCTACCATTTTTGGTAGAATTCTACCAACTGTGGCAACCGTGCTCACAAACCAGAAACCATTCGAATAAATTAAAGTTGACGAAGAGCGGTTGATAACCACGTCAATTATGACCAGATCGGCCATAAATATATATATTTGCTATGATTAAATCTGAATCGATTTTTACCAGAAAACCATTACGTCAAATTTGAAGACGATATGTTTTGAACTACAACCCAGTAAAAAAATTTGGAAGTTCTTCCAAATGCACAACTTTAAAAGCACTTCCAGAAGATGCACTCCCAATGATGTTCTTTATTTTAACTACCCAGGAAGTTCTTTTAATTCAATTTTTTATATCTTGGTTTTTTCATACTTTTAATAGGTAATTTAAAGTTTTTTTGTTTCAAATAGGTCAAAACCAGGGTAAGAATTCATAAAATGGTACAAATCATTTAAATTTTGTCGAAAAAAATGCTAAATCCAATCTGAAAAAATTGTGAATTTTTGAAAATATTTGAGATCAAACGTTTCCGACAAGCGTTAGAATCCATTAAAAATTATAAAAAATTATAAAAATTATTTATTTCACAAAATATCACAGAATTTTTTAATATACATCCAAAACATTGAATTTGGATCACACCTAAAGAAGTGATGCAAATTCAGTGCAACGGCTGTTGAAATGGAGGACTTCTGTCCTATGACAAGCCCATGTTAAATTCATCGCTTCTGCGTCAATTTTGCACCACTTCCGGATCCAAAAAGAACATTTTCATTACTTTTTTGGCGACGCTTTTTTTGCTGGGAAGCTGTACTTTGTACACAAAAATACATCGAAATAGGCAGACAAGCGGACATCGCTAAATCTACTCCGAATTTAATTCTAAGACGATCGGTTTACTATCTGAAGTGTGTCAACCTGATCTTTTTTGGCGTTACATACAAATGCACGAACTTAGTATACCATGTACCACAGTAGTGGTGGAGGACATTGACATTGAAATTATGTTAAAAATAGATTTTGTTTCCATAACAATTTTTGGTTCAAAAAATTTTTAAATTTATGCTGTTTTGTTATTTGTTTGACATTGAAATTTTCACGAGAATTTAGTACTTTGGTCTATTAGTACTATTGGAGATTAAGTTCTGATTTTTATTGATAATGCAATTTTCTCAATATTAGCATATTTCGAAATTTCTATGTTTAGTGGAAGGACTAATTATATCGTAAACTATATACTTCGGTTTGAAAGACATACAAAACTCCTTAAATAAATTTAATAACCTATTTCGTAAGTTACACAAAGATAATGTGCTGCATAGTGTAATTAAAAGTGATAACAATTGTTGTTCCTAATCTCTTAACAATAGCATGAAAGCAACAACAAATTTCATAACATCCATAACAAAGATTTTATATAAATAAAGCTCAATAGAATGTAAAACAATAATGAAGACAACGTCAAATAAGGACACCGCAAGTGGCAATAATCCAAGTGTAATGCTATTGGTTTCATTGTTCTTTGCACTTAAATCAATTGGCTATTGTTTTCAACTTCCATCTTCGTACCATTAATCGACACAATAGAAGCCAAGTAAATGAGCTACATGAACTGAAGAAAACAAAAATAATTTTAAAAATAAATCATTGCGCAAATAATTCATTTGGTGTTTGGCATTAGAATAGAAGAAATTTCAAATTGATTGCGTTGAATCGGAACAAGTCAAAGAATGTCCCATAAAAGATCACGAAAGGCCTGGGTCACGGTATATGCTTTTTTGGGAAATTATACAAATATGATGGGAGAATGGTACCAAATGGGGAACAAATCAAACCATCAAAGTGTAATTGAGGTGGCGATAGGAGACACGTCTGATTTAGAGCTACTCCATGATCGTATATCCTAAGAAACGCTCGCGACCGAGTGTGAAATTCTCATACCGGAGAGACAATCATGGTCTAACGGAATCTTTATTGAAGCCTCTTACGGCAACAATTTATTTATTTTATTTATTTGTATATTTCTACATAGCACTACAATGTCTTATAATTATAGTGCAGATTTCAATAGTTGAAATAATATCCATTTTAAAGTGGGTATTAAGTTGGTACGCAGACGGAGCGAATGGGATTGGGAGTATACTTCGAAATTTCTGGCATCGAAATCTCCTTTCGCTTGTCAGACCATACAACTATTCTGCAAGCAGAAACCAGAGCGATCATGGAGTGTGTAAAATGGCTCAGCACAAACACGAGGCCATTAAGTGTAAATGTTCGCACCGATAGCCATACGAGCTATAGCATCCAAAAGGGTTAAATCATGAACCGTTTTGGAAGGAAAACATATAATAAATTCCTACTCCGAGTATATCACTATTCGAATCATCTGGGTACCTGCTCACTGTAGGGTGGATGGAAACGAACAGGTCAATGACCTAGCGGCAAAAGCCCAGGATGTAAGCTTGGATAACCCCAAGCCCTTTGGGACTACCCGGTCCGAGTAAAAAGCGAGGGCACAGCGATCATATGCAGAGCTGTGAAAAAGTGAAATAGTCGGAAGGACCAGGAATATCATATGGGGTAGATCCCGATGAAGATAAAATAGAGAACTAATGAAGAAGAATAGGATTGCGATCAGTAGGTATATTTGAATCATCATGGAACACTTGGACCTCAGGGCAGACTTGCACCGTATAGGTGTAATAAATGCAGGGCATGTGGAGAGGACGAAGAGATACTGGAAAATTTTCTGTGTCACTGCCCGGCATTTACAAGATATAGGTCCCAACATTTGGGAGTCGAAAACATTCCAAGTTTAAAACGATTGAAGAGAGTAAAATGGAAACCAATTAAGGAATTCGTCGAAAACATAATATCTTGAAATAGGCATGAGGTTATAATTGAAGACTAGAGCGCACAAGAAGCCGATTGCTGGCTTAGGTGTATGTCATACCATATGGCATGAGATGGAGATATCCGACTCCTCTCTTCAACAAATAAAATACAAAAGGTTTAGACTAGAATAATATGAGGAGTCATAACCTGCCCCACCACACTGTGGAACAGGGTTTTATAAGTTAGTGCATATGCTTGCAACAACCAGAAGGAGACGAGATAGACATATGGTGTGTTTGGCAATATTGCTCAGAGCTGGTCCGATCTAACCATGTCCGTCTGACTGTGGACCTATTGTTTTTGGTCGCAGTATAGTTTAATTGATATGGTTACTTCTTTGCCTAGTGAGGGCAAGGCGGTGACAAAGATAATTTTGTAGGGTTTCATCAACCTCAAAATACGCTCTACGTTCTAAATCTTCTGCTGCTCCTATTCGGCACAGATGTTCCCTTAATTCTAGATGGCCGGTCATTATTCCCACGGATCTCCTGACTGTCGTCCTACTCTTTTTGAGTAGCTCTCCACACTTTATCTCGTCTGGGTCACCCTATAGGGTGATACGATCAAAATTTGGTCAATATAAACATGACGTATTTCTTTCAATTTTGTATTTAAAAAACCTGAACACCCCCCATTTTGAAGGTGTTTGTGTGTAGAATGTTGCTCCTATTTTGATTTTGGAATTCACTCTTCAGTTGTCAAAATGCCGTCCAAGCAAGAAGAGCAGCGTATCAAAATTTTGCTCGCGCATCGCGAAAATCCAAGCTACTCGCACGCAAAGCTTGTAACGTGGTTTTGTCGTAGGCTGAGATAGACCAGTAGTTGTCCAGGATCACCTTTAAGGACCCACAAAACCTTAAAATTAAAACACACGCTTTATACCTTAATAGGTTGAACAGTACAGGTTTTATTGATGGTTATTTTTATATACGTACAATAGTAATTCGTTTTATAAGCTTGGAATTCAGGGATGTAGTGGATATTCGTTGCTGTGGCCCACTGTTGATTCGACGACTGTGAAGACGAGCTAGGTTCGTTGATTTGGGTTTCGGGATTGGGATTCGGTTAAAGGTTGTCGGCCACCGTTCGGTGATTCGGGATTTTGTTTACGATCTGTTCGGTTGTCGTTAACGATCCACTGAGTCGGCGATCGTGACCGAGGCTTCGGTATTGGTAAATCGGGATTGTCGTAGATGATTCGGCGTTGTTGATCAGTCGGTTATTGATCTGGGTTTTGTGGTTCGTGATGGTCGTTGATTCGGATATCGTGGTTGACGATTCGTTACAGCGTTCGGTAGTTCGGGATTGACGATTCGTTGTCGTTGACTGTTCGGTTGATAAATCGGTTCGGTTATTGCAGGCTTGTCTTCAACGATTAGCTTCGGTAATTCAGGTTGGTCGTTGATGATTCGTGCCTGATTGTTGATTTGGGGTTGTCGCTGACGATGTCTTGATATCTAGTGGTCGTTGCTAGGTTGATGTCGTGGCCGTTGCTTTCTCGATGATGAGATGCTGGTGGTCCGTTGGTTGTTCGGTGATTGTTGTTCGTTGATTGTTGTTCGTTGAATGTAGCTCGTCGTTCTGGTGCTCGTTGGCTGCTCGGTGATTCGTTGAAGCTTCGTTGTTTGGTTAGTAAACTAATACTACGGGGAGATACACGAATGTGGAAGCAAGCTGATGGCCGAAGCGATCAGTGCGGAAGCAAGCGAATGCAGAAGCAAGCTAATTGCCGAAACAATTAGTGCGGAAGCAAGCTAACAGCCGAAGCAATTAGTGCGGAAGCAAGCGAATGCAGAAGCAAGCTAATTGCCGAAACAATTAGTGCGGAAGCAAGCTAAAAGCCGAAGCAATTAGTGCGGAAGCAAGCGAATGCGGAAGCAAGCGAATGCAGAAGCAAGCTAATTGCCGAAACAATTAGTGCGGAAGCAAGCTAAAAGCCGAAGCAATTAGTGCGGAAGCAAGCGAATGCAGAAGCAAGCTAATTGCCGAAACAATTAGTGCGGAAGCAAGCTAAAAGCCGAAGCAATTAGTGCGGAAGCAAGCGAATGCAGAAGCAAGCTAATTGCCGAAACAATTAGTGCGGAAGCAAGCTAAAAGCCGCAGCAATTAGTGCGGAAGCAAGCGATTGCAGAAGCAAGCTAATTGCCGAAACAATTAGTGCGGAAGCAAGCTAAAAGCCGAAGCAATTAGTGCGGAAGCAAGCGAATGCAGAAGCAAGCTAATTGCCGAAACAATTAGTGCGGAAGCAAGCTAAAAGCCGAAGCAATTAGTGCGGAAGCAAGCGAATGCAGAAGCAAGCTAATTGCCGAAACAATTAGTGCGGAAGCAAACTAAAAGCCGAAGCAATTAGTGCGGAAGCAAGCGAATGCGTAAGGGGTGAATTCCTTTTGGTTAGACGGATCTATGCCAATTGACTTGTCCGTCAGTTGGAATTCTGCCTACTCACTAAAAAGGCTGCCCTTATAAGTAGGGGTCACAATAAAGTGAATGAGAATTATGTCCATAGCGACCAAAAATATAATAAAATTATTGTAGTCAGAAGTCGTGTTACCATGTAACTGACATTACTCGGTAGTGAAAACATAATCGGCATTGAGTGATGATGGGCTATAGTGGTAGGCACAGTGGCTCACAGCAAGTATATGTGTAGTGGTAGGCACAGGGGCTCACAGCAAGTATATGTTGAATGTGTAAAACGATTATACGTAATGGTACGTAATTTTAAATATCATGTGGTAGTGGAAGATAGTATGTACGGGCGAAATATATTTCGAACCGTTACATCCCCCCCTTTCTTCGCGAAAGAAAGCGTACGCTTTCTTTCCAAAAATAAAGATGTTGTTGATGGTCGAATTTTGGTCTTAAGGACCCGCACTACCTCCGAAAAGGTATATTTACCCTTAAAAAAAGGGCTCGTTTGCGCTCCATTGTTCTGCTCTCTTAGATCCTTTTGATTGATGTGTCTTACTGGAAGGTGAGTTTATGAATGAATCTTTGGCTCTAGGTTGGTCTCCTTATATAGGTGTCTAGCGGCGAGATCCTGTGACTGATCTTATGAATACCATGAATGAGTTCCTCATTGCTTTGTTATTGTTTTTTTTTTTTTTTCTTTTTTTATTTTCCCTTTTTCCGCGAGATTTCCTTTTTTTAAATTACTTTATTACTATTTTAATTTCCATAATTTTCCTTTTTCCTTTTTCGTTTTTTTTTTTTTTTTTTTTTTTTATTATTATTATTATTTTATTGGTATTTCAGTTTATTACTTCTGGAGTTTCTTCCTCCTACCTGTTACAATTATTCCTGGGTGAGAGCGATCATTGGTCTGGGCTGACATCTCGTCCCCTCGACTGATGTTGCCGTTTTCTCTACCCACGTATGGTTTTACATCTTTGACATGCACTCTCACAGGTTTCTTCGATTCATTGCTGATCTCGATTATGTTCTGGTGTAGTTGTTTTGTCACTGTATGTGGGCCGCTGAATTTTTCTGCTAACTTCTGGGCAAATTGATTTGCGGCGTTGGATAAATATTTCTCCTTTTTCCATACCATGGAGCCAATTTCGGGTGTCCAAGCTCTATGCCGAAGCTTGTAATGTCTTGACGGTCTTACTGATGCTTTCCGGCTGTTCTTTTCTACGGTGTCCCATATCTTCTCGATGGGTACGATATTTTGCTCCTGCTTCGGCTCTGCAATGTCGGCCCTTGCTTTAAAATTTTTCCCAAATATAACTTCGGCCGGAGCATAACCCGAGGATTCGTTTTTAGCCGTATTGATCGCCATCATAGCCGGATTACGTGGAATATACTTTTGTTTGAACGGCTTGTTGTCGGTTAATGTTATGCGGTGTTCGGCTGTGGTACACAACCCCGATATGCGTTTGAAACGTGCTTGGTGTTGCTTCAAAAGACAATCTAGGGCTTTGTTCTCTTTTTCACTGAGGAAATCTCGAGATGTAATGGTACTGAGTGTATGACTGGGCGACCTTGGTTCGGTCGGAGTACGAGTTATTACTTTATCATCCAGCGAAAGCTTGATATCACGGTCGCACAGGAAGTCCATGCCCAATATGATCGTTTCGGCTAGGGTAGGGATGACGGCGGCTTTAACTTGTGTAACCCTGTTGGCGTATTTTATATTTAAAGCATAAATGTCGGCGCACGTTGCAAGTCGTTGGTCGGCCATTTGCACCTCTCTTCGCATTCTCTCGGGTTTGATTCCCTGTTGAGTCAAGAAGTTTTTTAGTGTTCCCGATATGCAACTAGCTGAGGCGCCGGTATCAATAAGGGCCTTGAATGGTCGGCCGAATAGACTTATACTTATGAAATAGCGAGTGATTGGAACGTCGTCGTAAGCCAACCAGTCGTGTTGTCCGTGACATGAGCAGTCAATGCTGCGGAGTCCTTCTTTGCCACAGTAAGAACAAAATAAAATTCCCGGGTTTTTACAGTGGAGACGAGTATGCCCGACCGCTTTACACCTCCAGCAATGATTGTGCCTTGAATAACCCACCGATGTTGTGGTCATTCCGTGCGACGTATGGGGTTGCGTTTGTCGGGACTCATCACGTTTCAGTAGTTCAAAGTCGTCGGTTAACCCGATTAATTCATCGAGCGTCTGGAAGTCGCCTCTTTTTATGTAATGGCGATACTCCGGCCTGAGTCCTTCGTAGATTCTATCGAGATGATTCAGGGTTTTGAGTTGTGCGTGCTGGCGGGCCGTTGTCAACATGTGCAATATGTAGTCTTTTGCCCTTTCTCGGTTGAATTGCTTCCGGTTGTAAAACGACTGCTCTAACTGGGTAGCGTGTCGCTTTGATAAGAAGAAACGTTCGGCTTCTGTACGAAACCCTGCCCAGTCGGTAATGTCTCCTCGTTTCACCCGAAACCACTTCAATGCGTTTCCTTGTAGAACCATAAGGAGGGTTTGTAGTAGTCTGTCCTTGGTGATGCAGTAACATTCGGATAACTCCTCCATTCTCTCGAGGAATTCGAGGAGGTCACCATCCCCCGAGTATTTTAAATCCCATCTTTGTACAATGGCAATCATCTCGTGATCAGGTGGTTCGGACTTATTTGGAGTAGTAGAATTATTGGTGTGTGAGTTTAACCGGGGTACCTCGAGTATTTTCGGTTGTATGATTTCATTTTCTTTAGCTTTAAGTTCGGCTTCCAAATCTTTCAACAAGTTTTCCGAGGAGTGTCTCAAGCGTTTCGCTCGTACGTATTTAGCTAGCTCTTTCCTAAGGCGGTCCACAGTCGAACCTTCTGTGGGAATATTCGCTGCTTTACACTGAGCTACCAGTTGCTCCTTTTTCAACAAATATATCCAGCCGAGTGATTTCGTTTCCAGATGCTTAAGTTTAACCATCGTACTGTCTTCGTGTGTTGAACTGGAACTATCCTCGTCGTTGGGGTTAATTCGTTTTTCCCCAGCGTGATTCTGTTCCAGTCCCTGCTCGGGCGCCATTTTGTAACGTGGTTTTGTCGTAGGCTGAGATAGACCAGTAGTTGTCCAGGATCACCTTTAAGGACCCACAAAACCTTAAAATTAAAACACACGCTTTATACCTTAATAGGTTGAACAGTACAGGTTTTATTGATGGTTATTTTTATATACGTACAATAGTAATTCGTTTTATAAGCTTGGAATTCAGGGATGTAGTGGATATTCGTTGCTGTGGCCCACTGTTGATTCGACGACTGTGAAGACGAGCTAGGTTCGTTGATTTGGGTTTCGGGATTGGGATTCGGTTAAAGGTTGTCGGCCACCGTTCGGTGATTCGGGATTTTGTTTACGATCTGTTCGGTTGTCGTTAACGATCCACTGAGTCGGCGATCGTGACCGAGGCTTCGGTATTGGTAAATCGGGATTGTCGTAGATGATTCGGCGTTGTTGATCAGTCGGTTATTGATCTGGGTTTTGTGGTTCGTGATGGTCGTTGATTCGGATATCGTGGTTGACGATTCGTTACAGCGTTCGGTAGTTCGGGATTGACGATTCGTTGTCGTTGACTGTTCGGTTGATAAATCGGTTCGGTTATTGCAGGCTTGTCTTCAACGATTAGCTTCGGTAATTCAGGTTGGTCGTTGATGATTCGTGCCTGATTGTTGATTTGGGGTTGTCGCTGACGATGTCTTGATATCTAGTGGTCGTTGCTAGGTTGATGTCGTGGCCGTTGCTTTCTCGATGATGAGATGCTGGTGGTCCGTTGGTTGTTCGGTGATTGTTGTTCGTTGATTGTTGTTCGTTGAATGTAGCTCGTCGTTCTGGTGCTCGTTGGCTGCTCGGTGATTCGTTGAAGCTTCGTTGTTTGGTTAGTAAACTAATACTACGGGGAGATACACGAATGTGGAAGCAAGCTGATGGCCGAAGCGATCAGTGCGGAAGCAAGCGAATGCAGAAGCAAGCTAATTGCCGAAACAATTAGTGCGGAAGCAAGCTAACAGCCGAAGCAATTAGTGCGGAAGCAAGCGAATGCAGAAGCAAGCTAATTGCCGAAACAATTAGTGCGGAAGCAAGCTAAAAGCCGAAGCAATTAGTGCGGAAGCAAGCGAATGCGGAAGCAAGCGAATGCAGAAGCAAGCTAATTGCCGAAACAATTAGTGCGGAAGCAAGCTAAAAGCCGAAGCAATTAGTGCGGAAGCAAGCGAATGCAGAAGCAAGCTAATTGCCGAAACAATTAGTGCGGAAGCAAGCTAAAAGCCGAAGCAATTAGTGCGGAAGCAAGCGAATGCAGAAGCAAGCTAATTGCCGAAACAATTAGTGCGGAAGCAAGCTAAAAGCCGCAGCAATTAGTGCGGAAGCAAGCGAATGCAGAAGCAAGCTAATTGCCGAAACAATTAGTGCGGAAGCAAGCTAAAAGCCGAAGCAATTAGTGCGGAAGCAAGCGAATGCAGAAGCAAGCTAATTGCCGAAACAATTAGTGCGGAAGCAAGCTAAAAGCCGAAGCAATTAGTGCGGAAGCAAGCGAATGCAGAAGCAAGCTAATTGCCGAAACAATTAGTGCGGAAGCAAGCTAAAAGCCGAAGCAATTAGTGCGGAAGCAAGCGAATGCGTAAGGGGTGAATTCCTTTTGGTTAGACGGATCTATGCCAATTGACTTGTCCGTCAGTTGGAATTCTGCCTACTCACTAAAAAGGCTGCCCTTATAAGTAGGGGTCACAATAAAGTGAATGAGAATTATGTCCATAGCGACCAAAAATATAATAAAATTATTGTAGTCAGAAGTCGTGTTACCATGTAACTGACATTACTCGGTAGTGAAAACATAATCGGCATTGAATGATGATGGGCTATAGTGGTAGGCACAGTGGCTCACAGCAAGTATATGTGTAGTGGTAGGCACAGGGGCTCACAGCAAGTATATGTTGAATGTGTAAAACGATTATACGTAATGGTACGTAATTTTAAATATCATGTGGTAGTGGAAGATAGTATGTACGGGCGAAATATATTTCGAACCGTTACAAGCTGGCAAGATCGCTAAAAGTTGCCAAATCAACCGTTACAAATGTAATTAAAGTGTTTGGGGAACGTTTGTCGACAGCCAGGAAGTCTGGATCGGGGAGAAATCGAAAACGGGAAGCCGCTGAGACGACAAAGAGAGTTTCCGGTAGTTTCACGCGAAATCCTAACCTCTCTCTCCGAGATGCCGCAAATAAGCTGGGTGTATCGTCTACAACCGTGCATCGAGCCAAAAAACGAGCCGGACTATCGACTTACAAGAAGGTAGTGACTCCAAATCGCGATGATAAACAAAATACGACGGCCAAAGCGCGATCCCTGAGGCTGTACACGACGATGTACTGACGAAGTTTGACTGCGTGGTAATGGACGAGGAAACCTACGTCAAAGCCGACTACAAGCAGCTTCCGGGACAGGAGTTTTATACGGCAAAAGGAAGGGGAAAGGTAGCAGATATTTCCAAGAACATAAAACTGTCAAAGTTCGCAAAGAAATATCTGGTTTGGCAAGCCATCTGTACCTGTGGCTTGAAAAGCTGCATTTTCATAGGTTCCGAGACTGTCAACCAAGAAATTTACGTGAAAGAGTGTTTGAATAAACGTCTGCTGCCTTTCCTGAAGAAGCACGGTTGTTCCGTACTGTTTTGGCCGGATTTGTCATCTTGCCATTACGGTAAAAAGGCCATGGAGTGGTACGCCGCCAACAACGTGCAGGTGGTTCCCAAGGACAAGAACCCTCTCTACACGCCAGAGCTCCGCCTAATTGAGAAATACTGGGCTATTGTCAAGCGGAACCTAAAGAAGACCAAAAAAACTGCTAAGGACGAGCAGCAGTTCAAGGCAAACTGGCTTTCTGCGGCGAAGAAGGTGGACAAGGTGGCTGTACAAAATCTGATGGCAGGTGTCAAGCGTGGGACCCGGCAATTCGGATTTGGAAAAGCGAAAGCCTAACTGAATATTTTTCCTGAATTGTATACTAATTCATCCAACTGGACATGCGTTGCCTCTATTGGCTTTGGGTTCTCAAACTTCACTTCTCTATGTGACCTATCGCACTTCTGCCTGCAGGATTGTGATGAGGTCCGATAGTCGGAATAAAATTTCAGTGTCTGGGTCCTCAACATGTACATCCAGTCCGTTTCTCTTAACCTGGTATCTGTTCTGGAGTCCCATTCTTGTAGGACAATCTTAATGGACTATCAGAATGTTACACTCGGTAACTATGGTAACCTCAGGTATACGATCATGGATTGTTGCGGCATCCCCCATTACACCCTTTGTCTTACCAATTATTCTTTGATTGTTCGTAATATTTCTACTTCAACATCTTAAATTTCATCGAAGCAATAGTGGCGTTTCTTTTGATCTGGACTTAAGTCCAGTCTGGTTGATGTGGCCTTGATTACCTCAGGTATGCTAAGACAACATGTCCGTTGGACCCGTTGTAAAATTTATATGTAGTAGAAATTTGTTGTCCACCAGGCTTTTGACGCGCACGTCAGGATTGGCCTTATTCCAGTAAGTCACCTTTGGATTCAGGCCCCATTTAGAGCCCAGCGCTATTCTGTCCAGTGCGCAACATATGTAGGCTTCCTCAGTCTTCTCTTTGATGTGGTTCTTCCAATTCAGTTTCCTGTCTAAGTTCACCCCTAAGGACTTTATTTTATAGGACACCGGTATCGTCTTGCTCGTATCGATATATTGGGCAAATTTTGTCTTTCTAGTGAATGGGCACAATTCTGTCTTCTACGGGTTAGCATTCAGGCTTCTGTATCTTGTTCAGTAATATGGCATCCTTAGGACTCTTACTGCCTTACTGCAGGTATTCAAATCCCTCATTAGCTAGTACTATATGTAGTAAGTGTATAATTATTACCTACAGTTGTGGCGAGGTATACTACCTCCATTTAGAAGAGTTCCCCGCCCTACATTGGCCACTATGGTCACGTAATGCGATCCACAGCCTATCATTCTATTTCTTAGCTATCAATTTTTTTAGAGATTCGGTTACAGGTATGTTATCGGACATGCTAACCATTGCACCACAGTGTGTCACTCCTTTCTACACCGAACAAAATAACGATTGCCCGGTTCCAAAGGAGTTGCCTTTACACTAATGACTCTGATATTGATTCCGAGCCAAAGAAGCGGAAAATTGAAGTATTGAAGATACATTTAAGACACAATTCTATTTTAAATTTCAGTTTTTCGTACTTGGCTCTAAGAAAAACATTTTAATTTGTTCGTTTTTATATCCACCCCCATAGGATGGTCTGTCTGTCTGTTGGAATCACGCTACAGCCTTCAATAATAAAGCTATCTTGCTTAATTTTTGCACAAACTCGGTTTTTGTCTCCAAGCAGGTCAAGTTCGAAGATGGGCTATATTGGTCCATGTTGCGACATAGCCCCATATAAACCGAGCTCCCGAGCTTGACTTCTTGAGGGCATAGAAGCCACAATTTTCATTCGATTTGCTTAAAATTTGAAATATATAGATACTTTGTATAAATTAAGCTGTGCCAAATTTGGTATAAATCGGTCCATGCTTTGATACAGACCGATCTCCCGATATTTCCTCTTTAGGGTATAGATGCCACTCAGACCCTTTTCCGACACGGATCCAGTCAAAATTTAGCTCGATAGATTGCATACAACAAAGGCGATCTCCTTAACCGACAATACAAATAATGTTTTACCAAAAAATCCAAAGTTTACAAGCCCACCATCTTGGTGTTGCCACAGACCAAAATAATATGAAATGTAATATACTTTGCTTTGTGTAAATAAGGGCTCTCTCAGAGAAGTACTTCTAAATACCTAATTTCACGCTACTTTCACCACTAGATTCACCTCGCAATATTCAAAAGTCGAGGAAAAAACGAAGTATTATTTTATACGTCAAAAATGAATCGGAATTAGCAATTTTGCAAAAGGAATGGACCTACGGTGAAAGGTGAGAAGTCCTTCATACCCTGAACCAAATTTTTCGTCTATGATGTCTCCAGCCATAGATGATTTAAAAGATAATATAATAGTATATAATAATATATACACGGACGAAAAAGACTGTTTTTCATATGTTTGGGTGTAGTTATATGTTTGGAACTCAAATTTGTTAACACAATATTTTTAAGTGCAAGCATATAATGTTCATATATTAGCATAAAATGTTTGGGACATATATGTTAATATGTTAGAACATGTTATGTTTGGGACATAAAATGTTTGTAAATATAATATACTTAGATGCAAACATATATTAATTTAGAAATAGCCTATAAACATATATGTGTTTAGAAAGAGAGACCTAGAGAGTATGCTGCAAGTAAAATAATGGAAGTAACCAATTGGCGCCTTAAAAATATATCCACACAAAGAAAATTTCATTAACATTTTTTTCTACCAGTGTGTGCCCTAAGGCGAAACATAATATGTTTGAACAATACAAACAATATTTTGTTTGGACCAATCCTGAAAATATACATATGCTTGAAGCAAAATGTGTTTGGGGTATATGTTACAGAAGCGATATTTTGAGGGTGTAGTAGTGATAGAAAATATCCCATAAAATATATACCGATCGACTCAGAATCACCTCCTGAGTCGATCTAGCGCTTAGTGTCCGTCCATCTGTCCATGTGTTTGTTGTTCATAGGATTCCGGTCGCAATTATTAACCGATTTTGATGAAATTTGGTACAGGGAGTTTTTTTTGGCACGAACGCTATTGAATTTGAAATCGGATCAAATGTAGAAATAGCTCTCATATATATGTATCGCCCGATTTCGACAAATGGGGTTACGTTGCGCTTTTTTACAAACGGGTCGTCACCAAATTTGGCAAAAAATAATCTTTTTCATCGCCTTTCAAGTCTGCAAAATTTCTTCCAAATCGGTTCAGATTTAGATATAGCTCTCATATATATGTATCGCCCGAATTTCACAAATTTGGCCACAAAACCCTTATTTATCAACCGATCTTACTCAAATTTGGCTAAATGTTATCTTCTATAGCACTAAATGTATGTACAAAAAATCATCGAAATCGGTTCAGATTTAGCCATAGCTCCCATATATATATACAGCCTGGTTTTTCTAAATTTGACCATAAAACCCTTATTTATCAACTGATCTTACTGAAAGTTGGCTAAATGTAATCTTCTATATCACTAGCAATATGTGCAAAAAATCATCGAAATCGGTTCAGATTTAGATATAGATCCCATATATATGTATAGCCCGATTTTCCCAAATTTGGCCATTGAACCCTTATTTATTAACCGATCTTACTCAAAGTTGGCAAGATACAGTCCTCTATAGTACTAACGGTATGTGAAAAATTTCATCAAAATCGGTTCAGATGTAGATAAAGCTCTCATATATGTATTATTTGCCCGTAATAACCTTATGTTTGGCCATAGAGGCCTCATTTCTTACACTGATCTTACTCAAATTTTGCACAAGGTAACCTTTTGTGGTATTAATAAAACCCGCAAAATATTATGCAAATTGATTCAGATTTTCAAATTTTGATGTACTAGCCGATCGTATTTATGCGTACTTGTAGCTCTTACACTAATTGAGCGATTTTCTCTTTTTTAATAATTACTGGCATACCTACTCGTAGGTGCAATATCAACTACAGCCAGTGTTGCTAGAACTAGGGGAAATTCCCTATATATAGTTTTTTTTTCTAATATTTAACGTCTTGTCAAAGGTAGGGCCACAATGTAGGGGCATTTTCACTCAACACAATTTGTAATAATTTTTACATTTTGGTGGCTCTAGAGGAAGAAATTAGAAGCCGGCAAGGCTTGATCCTTAACAATGTGTGGTAACAACAGTTACCACTCGTACCAAAAAAAATCTAACGAAATTTGAGGATTACCACAAACCTACCAAACAAATATTTCTATAGACAATTTTGTCAAAACTTTATTCCTGTAGAAAATGTTGTCAACATTTTATTTCTATAGAAAATTTTGTCAAAATTGATTTTTTTCAAAATATTATTGAATTTTTTCAAAATATTATTTCTATAAAAATTTTTCTCAAAATTTTATTTCTACGGAATTTTTTCTAAAATTTTATTTCTATAGAATTTATTATCAAAATTTTATTTCTATAGAAAAATTTCTCAAAAAAAATTTGTTTATAGAAAACTTTTTCAAAATTTTATTTCTATAGAGATTTAACAAAAAATTACTATTTTTGGTAGAATTCTACCAACTGTGGCAACCGTGGTTGTAATAAAAATTTATTTTCTGGGTTATATACGTTGCATTTTCATGTTTTCAGATAATAAAGTACTTAGAACCATTTCTGTTTTGTAAAATTTGTTTAAATTTAACGAAAATATTGTAGGGAAAATTGTTTGGGAATGTATTGGAAAGTAGGGAACTTTTGTTTTTTGTCCTTGTAGGGTAAACCGAACATTTTCCCTAGCAACACTGACTATGAACTATAGTCAGATTGAGACAAAGCACCCATAAACATGTACCCCTTAATTTTCTTAAATATGCAACTGCGGTTTATCTCCCATACCTATATCAATGTTACCCTACAAATGCTTATGATTACTAATTCAGTAAGTGTGGTTTAGGGTATGATATAGTCGGCCCCGCCCGACTTTCTACTTTACTTACTTGTTGGTATATAAATTAGAAATGCATACTTTTATTTAATTGTCAATTGTCATTCAATATTGTCATTGTTTTGTATTAACTGTCATTCTTTTCGTTTTGAGAAAAAAAAACTTCTTTATTAACGAAACCTTTGCCAAAGCTCTGTCAGTTTATTTTTTGGTATATTCCTACGCCTTTGATGAATCATGTACATTTTCAATATCCCGAAACCAAACCATTTGCCATTATACATGGTCTCTTCATAATGCAATTATTTTTAGATCTTTTTCCTATCGACGATTATTGTATACAAATATTAGAATATGCCATAAATATCGGAATGGTCATTTCCCTCTCGGGTATAGCATATTTGCAAGATAATGATTTTTACGGATGTATGGCTATAATCATATCTGTGGCCACTATATTTATTGCAATGGAAAGAGAATTTGAGACGCATAACTATGAATTCGGCTATTATATAATTAAAATTTTTACAATTTTGGTGATGACTGGATGGAGGATGATTATACCTCAGCAGGGAAAAGTTACTTGTAATGCAGCATGTGTTGCTTTTATTGTAAATGAAGATCTTTAAATTTATACGAGTATGTACGTATAGCCAGAAAAAAAAACTCTGAACCTATGAATCTTGTTTTTGTTTTTTCTGAATTTGGTTTTTTATATCTTACAGAGGATGAAACTTTTGCGGATTGCTATAAAAATACGTCGGTATTAGTATAACGTTACATCAAATTTTCGACGCTAAAGAAACCATGTAAATCACTGTTGTTAAGTTAGTTGTCTATATGATCTACCAGATCTTTTGGAAATATTGATTTTAGATCAATATTTCTGGTAGATAGACTCAGAATCACCTCCTGAGACGATTCAGCCTTTGGTATCCATTCGTCCGTTCATCCATATATTTGTTGTTGCAGGATTCCGGTCGCATTTATTAGCCGATTTTGATTTTTGAAATTTGGTATGCGGCGTTTGGTTTTTTTTGGTGGCGAAAGGATGAACGCTATTGAATTTGGAAGAAGTCGTATCAAATTTAGATGTAGCTCCCATGTATATCTATCACGCGATTTTGACGTTGCGCTTATTTACTAAACGATGATCATCAAATTTGGCACAAGGTAAGCTAATTTACCACCCTTAAAGTACGCAAAATTTCATCCAAAACAGTTCAGATTTAGATATAGGTCAGGTTAGGTGGCAGCCCGATGTATCAGGCTCACTTAGACTATTTAGTCCATTGTGATACCACATTGGTGAACTTCTCTCTTATCACTGAGTGCTGCCCGATTCCATGTTAAACTCAATGACAAGGCACCTCCTTTTTATAGCCGAGTCCGAACGGCGTTCAAAATTGCAGTGAAACCACTTAGAGAAGTTTTGAAAACCTCAGATATGTCACCAGCATTACTGAGGTGGGATAATCCACCGCTGAAAAACTTTTTGGTGTTCGGTCGAAGAATTGGTCCACATCGGTCCATAATTATATATAGCCCCCATATAAACCGATCCCCAGATTTGGCTTGTGGAGCCTAAAAGAGAAGCAAATATCATCCGATCCGGCTGAAATTTGGTACATGGAGTTTGTATATCGTCTCTAACAACCGTGCAAAAATTGGTTCACATCGGTCTATAATTATATATAGCCCCCATATAAACAGATCCCCAGATTTGGCTTGCGGAGCCTCAAAGAGAAGAAAATTTCATCCGATCCGGCTGAAATTTGGTACATGACGTTGGTATATGATCTCAAACAACCATGCAAAAATTGGTCGATATCGGTCCTTAATTATATATAGCCCCCATATAAACCGATCCCCAGATTTGGCCTGTGGAGCCTCTAAGAGAAGCATATTTCATCCGATCCGGCTGAAATTTGGACATGGTGTTGGTATATGGTCTCTAACAATCATGCAAACATTGGTCCACATCGGTCCATAATTATATATAGCCCCCATATAAACCGATCCCCAGATTTGGCTTGCGGAGCCTCAAAGAGAAGCAAATTTCATCCGATCCGGCTGAAATTTGGTTCATGATGTTGGTACATGGTCTCTACCAACCATGCCAAAATTGGTCCACATCGGTCCATAATTATATATAGATCCCATATAAACCGATCTCCAGATTTGGCTTGCGAAGCCTCAAAGATAATCAAATTGCATCCGATCCGGCTGAAATTTGGTACATGGTATTGATATATCGTCTCTAACAACCGTGCAAAAAGTGGTTCACATCGGTCCATAATTATATATAGCGCCCATATAAACCGGTCCCCAGATTTGGGTTTCGGAGCCTCAAAGAGAAGCAAATTTCATCCGATCCGCCTGAAATTTGGTACATGATATTGGTATATGGTCTCTAACAACCATGCAAAAATTGGTCCACATCGGTTCGTAATTATATATAGCCCCCATATAAACCGATCCCCAGATTTGACGTCCGGAGCCTCTTGGAGGAGCAAAATTCATCCGATCCGGTTCAAATTAGGAACGTGGTGTTAGTATATGGTCGCTAACAACCATACCAAAATTGGTCCAATCACACAAAAATTGGTCCATATCGGTTCATAATCATGGTTGCCACTAGAGCCAAAAATAACCTACCAAAATTTTATTTCTATAGAAAATTTTGTCAAAATTTTATTTCTAGAGAAAATTTGGTAAAATTTTATTCGGTTCATAATAAAATTGTCATCATTGTCAAATTTTATTTCTATAGAAAATTTTGTCCAAATTTTATTTCTATAGAAGATTTTATTCAAATTTTATTCGGTTCATAATCATGGTTGCCACTCGAGCCAAAAATAATCTACCAAAATTTTATTTCTATAGACAATTTTGTCAAAAGTTTATTCCTATAGAAAATTTTGTTGAAATTTTATTTCTGTAGAAATTTTTGTCAAAATTTTCTTTCTATCGAAAATTTTGTCAAAATTTTATTTCTATAGAAAATTTTGTGAAAATTTTATTTCTGTAGAAAATTTTGTCAAAATTTTATGTCTACTTTGTCAAACTGAATTATATACGTATTGGATCGATCTTTTTTGATTTAATATATACCACGTATGGACTTACATACAATTTAGAAGATGGTGTTAGGAGGTTTTAAGATACCTTGCCATCGGCAAGCGTTACCGCAACTTAAGTAATTCGATTCTGGATGGCAGTGTTTAGAAGAGGTTTCTACGCAATCCATGATGAAGGGTACATAAGCTTCGGCCTGGCCGAACTTACGGCCGTATATACTTGTTATTATTCAACATAGTTCCCTTCAAGAGCGATACAACGATTATAAAGACCTTCCAATTTTTTGATACCATTTTGGTAGTACTACTTCGGTTTTGCCTCAAAATAGGCCTCAGTTTCGGCGATCACCTCTTCATTGCAGCAAAATATTTTCCCTGCGAAAATCCTTTTGAGGTCTGAGAACAAGAAAAAGTCGCTGGGGGCCCGATTTGAGAATACGGTGGGTGGGGAAGCAATTCGATGCCCAATTCATGAGTTTTTGCCATCGTTCTCAATGACTTGTGGCACGGTGCGTTGTCTTGGTGGAACAACACTTTTTTCTTCTTCATATGGGGCCGTTTTGCCGCGATTTCGACCTTCAAACGCTCCAATAACGCCATATAATAGTCACTGTTGATGGTTTTTCCCTTCTCAAGACAATCGATAAAAATCATTCCATGCGCATCCCAAAAAACAGAGGCCATTACTTTGCCAGCGGACTTTTGAGTCTTTCCACGCTTCGGAGACGGTTCACCGGTCGCTGTCCACTCAGCCGACTGTCGACTGGACTCAGGAGTATAGTGATGGAGCCATGTTTCATCCATTGTCATATATCGACGGAAAAACTCGGGTGTATTACGAGTTAACAGCTGCAAACACCGCTCAGAATCATCAACACGTTGTTGTTTTTGGTCAAATGTGAGCTCGCGCGGCACCCATTTTGCACAGAGCTTCCGCATATCAAAATATTGATGAATGATATGACCAACACGTTCCTTTGATATTTTTAAGTCCTCTGCTATCGACCAACTTCATTTTAGGGTCATTCAAAATCAATTTGTGGATTTTTTTGATGTTTTCGTCGGTAACCACCTCTTTCGGGCGTCCACTGCGTTCACCATCCTCCGTGCTCACTTCACCACGCTTGAATTTTGCATACCAATCAATTATTGTTGATTTCCCTGGGGCAGAGTCCGGAAACTCATTATCATGCCATAACAAAAGTTGCTTCACAAAAGACGCTCTATCTCACAAACTAATTGACGTCAAATTTTGACACGAATCATTTGATGGTTGGTACTATATAAAAATAATATGCATTTAATACTAGCGACGCCATCTATGTGTCAGACCGGGGACTTATCAGCCAACCTGTTATATGTCTATCGACCGATTTTCCTTAATTTGGCAATAATATCCTTATTTACTAAACAATCGTACTAAAATATCAAATTCTGATATATGAATCGATATAATCTGATTTAGACATGTATTGTCCGATTTTTACAAATTGGGTTATATTACCCACACTAATTGGACTCATTTTAGTAGCATACTAACTCTTTAGGTATAAAATCAAGTATAGCTCCTAATAAACATGTACCCTTAATATTCCCTCAAAAAACAAATCGCTTCTGTCACATATACCCCAAACACATTTTGCTTCAAGCATATGTATATATTTTTAGGATTGGTCCAAACAAAATATTGTTTGTATTGTTCAAACATATTATGTTTCACCTTAGGGCATACACTGGTAGAAAAAAATTAATGAAATTTTCTTTGTGTGGATATATTTTTAAAGCGCCAATTGGTTACTTCCATTGTTTTACTTGCAGCATACTCTCTAGGTCGCTCTTTCTAAACACATATATGTTTATAGGCTATTTCTGAATTAATATATTTTTCCATCCAAACATATTATATTAACAAAAAATTTATGTCCCAAACATAATATGTTCTAATATTTTAACATATATGTTCAAAACATGTTATGCTTGTTCATGAACATTATATGCTTGCACTTAAAAAATTAGAGTTCCATACATATAATACATACAAACATATGAAAAAAGTCTTTTTCGTACGTGTGCAAATACGCTTTATCTCCCAAACCCATGCCAATGATACTTCACCATTGCTTAATTAAGTACAGGTGGTTTAGGGTATGATATAGTCAGCTCCGCCCCACATTCTACTTTAATCTTTTGTTCCAGTGTAAGTTTTATGAGACCATTCCTTTAAATTATCCATTTAGCTTAAACTTTGATCATCTTTGTTAAAAAAAGAAAAAAAACCTTAGAAGTCTGTTTAGAATATTTCGAAATTAGGTAATCAATATATATCTCAAGTATTTTGACACTAACACTGTACAAAACAAGTAAGGAAAGTCTAAAGTCGGACGGGGCCACTTTGTAGATCTAAATTTTCGATACCATATCACATCCGTCAAATGTGTTAGGGCTATATATAAAGGTTTGTTCCAAATACATACATTTAAATATCACTCGATTTGGACAGAATTTGATAGACTTCTACAAAATCTATAGACTCAAAATTTAATTCGGCTAATGCACTAGAGTGGAACACAATGTTAGTAAAAACAAGTAAGGAACGTCTAAAGTCGGGCGAGGCCGACTATATTATACCCTGCACCACTGTGTAGATCTAAATTTTCGATACCATATCACATCCGTCAAATGTGTTGGGGGCTATATATAAAGGTTTGTCCCAAATACATACATTTAAATATCAGTCGATCTGGACAGAATTTGATAGATTTCTAGAAAATCTATAGACTCAAAATGTAAGTCGGCTAATGCACTAAGGTGGAACACAATGTTAGTAAAAAATATGGGAAACATTTAAATCTGAAGCAATTTTAAGGAAACTTCGCAAAAGTTTATTTATGATTTATCGCTCGATATATATGTATTAGAAGTTTAGGAAAATTAGAGTCATTTTTACAACTTTTCGACTAAGCAGTGGCGATTTTACAAGGAAAATGTTGGTATTTTGACAATTTTTGTCGAAATCAGAAAAACATATATATGGGAGCTATATCTAAATCTGAACCGATTTCAACCAAATTTGGCACGCATAGCTACAATGCTAATTTTACTCCCTGTGCAAAATTTCAACCAAATTGGGACAAAACTCTGGCTATTAGAACCATATTAGTCCATATCGGGCGAAAGATATGTATGGGAGCTATATCTAAATCTGAACCAATTTCAATCAAATTTTGCACACTTAACTGCACTACCAATTGTACTCCTAGTGCAAAATTTCAAACAAATTGGGCCAAAACTCTGGCTTCTAGGACCATATTAGTCCATATCGGGCGAAAGATATATATGGGAGCTATATCCAAATCTAAATCGATTTCAACCAAATTTGGCACGCATAGCTACAATGCTAAATTTACTCCCTGTGCAAAATTTCAACCAAATTGGGCCAAAACTCTGGCTTTTAGGACCATATTAGTCCATATCGGGCGAAAGATATATATGGGAGCTATATCTAAATCTGAACCGATTTCAATCAAATTTTGCACACTTGACTATTGTACTAATTGTACTCCTAGTGCACAATTTCAACGAAATTCGGCCAAAAATCTGGCTTCTGGGGCCATATAAGTCCATATCGGGCTAAAGATATATATGGAAGCTATATCTAAATCTGAACCGATTTCTTCCAAAATCAATAGAGTTCTATTCTGACCCAAATTAGGACCATGTGCCAAATTTGAAGGCGATTGGACTTAAATTGCGACTTAGATTTTGATCACAAAAATGTGTTCACAGACAGACAGACGGACAGACGGACATGGTTATATCGACTCAGGGACCCACCCTGAGCATTATTGCCAAAGACACCATGTGTCTATCTCGTCTCCTTCTGGGTGTTACAAACATAACTTATAATACCCTGTTCCACAGAGTGGCGCAGGGTATAAAAATATGGGAAACATTTAAATCTGAAGCAATTTTAAGGAAACTTCGCAAAAGTTTATTTATGATTTATCGCTCGATATATATGTATTAGAAGTTTAGGAAAAATAGAGTCATTTTTACAACTTTTCGAATAAGCAGTGGCGATTTTACAAGGAAAACGTTGGTATTTTGACCATTTTTGTAGAAATCAGAGAAACATATATATGGGAGCTATATCTAAATCTGAACCGATATCAACCAAATTTGGCACGCATAGCTACAATGCTAATTCTACTGCCTGTGCAAAATTTCAATTAAATCGGAGTAAAAGATTGGCCACTGTGGTCGTACGAGTGTAAATCGGGCGAACGATATATATGGGAGCTATATCTAAATCTGAACCGATTTCAATAAAATTTGGCACACTTGACTACAGTACTAATTGTTCTTCTTGTGCAAAATTTTACGCAAATTAGAGTAAAACTCTAGCTTCGAGGGCCATATACGAGGGCTGTTCGGAAAGTTCTTATCTTAGCACAAAAAGCGCGGTATAAACAGAAAAAAGTTAAGTGTTTTGGAAACTTCCATCTCTGTTATGAACACGTGTTAAACTTTGTTTCGATCTGGGAACTCCTTCAGGTGTTCAAAAAAGACGCATCCGCAATGGAAAAATTAGAAATGCGTGCTGTCATTAAATATTTACATAAAAAAGGTTTATCGGGACAAGAAATTCATAATGATATGGTGGTGCAATGGTTAGCATGCCCGCCTTGCATACACAAGGTCGTGGGTTCGATTCCTGCTACGACCGAACACCAAAAAGTTTTTCAGCGGTGGATTATCCCACCTCAGTAATGCTAGTGACATTTCTGAGGGTTTCAAAGCTTCTCTAAGTGGTTTCACTGGAATGTGGAACGCCGTTCGGACTCGGCTATAAAAAGGAGGTCCCTTGTCATTGGGCTTAACATGGAATCGGGCAGCACTCAGTGATAAGAGAGAAGTTCACCACTGTGGTATCACAATGGACTGAATAGTCTAAGTGAGCCTGATACATCGGGCTGCCACATAACCTAACCTAACCTATGGTGAATGTATTAGTGCTCCTTCATATGCAACAGTAAAAAAAATTGGGTTGCTGAATTTAAACGTGGTCGTACAAGCATTGAACATGAACCACGTAGTGGACGTCCAAAAACAGCAACAACAACAGAAATTGTAGCCAAAGTGCATGCAGGATGGTATTAAATGATCGGCGAATAAAAGTGCGTGAAATTGCTAATATCATGGGCATATCAAATGATCGAGTCCATTTAATTTAATTAATTAATTAAGAATGAACATTTCTCAAGATGTTTGGATCGTTTTAAGCGAAATAAAATGGATTTTAATCGTTTTAAGCGAAATAAAATGGATTTAAGTTCCATAACTGTTGATGAGACATGGACCACCAATATTCTCCAGAGAAAAAAGAACAATCCAAACAATGGACTGAAGCTGAAGGAAGTGCCCCAAAGAAGGCAAAAACAATTCAATCGGCTGGTAAGGCAACGGTTTTTTGGGACTTCAAAGGTATTTTATTGATTGACTATCTGAGGGTAAAACAATAAATTCAGAGTACTATTGCAACTTTTTAGATCAGTTAAATGTACGAATTCGAGAAAAATGTCCTGGCTTACAACAAAAAAAAAAAATTAAATTAAAGTACGAGTTGCTTGACCATCCACCTTATTCTCCTGATTGAAGTTTTAGGAGATTATATTGAAAAATAAAAATATTTTTGAAAAACTAACTACTCTCTTTCATTGATAGGCTAAGAAGTTTCCGAACCGCCCTCGTAAGTCCATATCGGGCGAAATATATATGGGAGCTATATCTAAATCTGAACCGATTTCTTCCAAAATCAATAAGGTTCTATTCTGAGCCAAAACACATACTTGTGCCAAATTTAAAATCGATTGGACTAAAACTGCGACCTAGACTTTGATTACAAAAATGTGTTCACGGACAGACGGACATGGCTATATCTACTCAGGAGCCCACCCTGAGCATTTTTGCCAAAGACACAATGTGTCTATCTTCTCTCCTTCTGGGTGTTGCAAACATATGCACTAACTTATAATACCCTGTTTCACAGTGTGGCGCTGGGTATAAATACATGTCCGGTTCCAAAGATTTTGTCTTTATACTAATGATTTTGAGCCATAAAAATAATTTTTTTTTTGTATACTCGATTCTAGCAACCAAAGTTTGATGTACAAAGTCTCTAAAAACAGTAAGAACGAAAACTAAAATTTTCAAATTTCAATTCGACTTTAAGTACAAATATGTCCTGTTTCAAGTAAATAATAAAGTTTTGAAAATCATCTCTTATTAGTTTTTCTTTCAGATACGAAAAAAAAATAATTTTTCAGAATTATTAAAGTTGAAGTTGATTTTAGTTGAACAAAATATTCTTAACTTTAAGGACAAAACGACTTCGTTGAAAAATGTATCGACTTTTGGACAAGGAAAACAACTTTATATCAGAGAAATTAGTCTTCTATCCTAAACAAAATTCGCATTCGTAGTTTAAGGACATGAAATCTTTAGCCACACGACAATACTTTTTCTTTCAGTGTATACAGAAAAAAGTAAACAACATTATGGGAAAAATGAACTATCTCGTGCGAAAATTTAATTTGAGTTTTAATTACCATTTTGTGAAATGCATCTTTCTCGAAAAGAAAAATTGAACTAAAGATAAAGAAAAAATTTTAGGCGCCAGATCATTCCAATTTTAACCACGCTGTAGTAGAGGTGTACACGTGAGTAATAGTTTACTCACGCTCATGCACACTCACGAAAAATATCGTAACTCACGAAAAATATCGTGACTCACGAATAATTTTATGATTAATTTACCTTACCATAGTGTCTGAAAACATGAGCATTATTAAAATCGAAAGTGTTATTAAACCCTTAATATCCCAGGTGTCACTAAAATTGTAATTGAATTTAACTCTTAAGCGTTTTATGTTGGTGAGCAGGAATATTTTCGTGAGTGTAATTCGTTACTCACGCACACTCACGAAGATATTATTTTCGTGACTCACGCTCACTCACGAAAATATTCCTGCTCACCAACATAAAACGCTTAAGAGAGGAATATTTTCGTGAGTGTAATTCGTTACTCACGCACACTCACGAAGATATTATTTTCGTGACTCACACTCACTCTCGACATTTTGGTTTGTTAATCACGCTCTCGCACACTCACGCTGTTGTCATGAGCGTGACTCACGACTCACGCACGAATCACGAAAATTTTCGTGAGTCACGACAATTTCGTGTCACGTGCACACCTCTACGCTGTAGTTCATTCTTACTATATTTGAGAATTGAACTAATTCGTATGTCATTGAAATTTTACTGCCATTAAGTTCATAAAATTTTTGAGACATACTTGGAATAAAGAAAAAATTGTTGGGCTGGGGAAAATTTATTAAAAAAAAAATTAAAACTAAACTAAAACAAAATAAAAGTTTTGCATTAAATATTACTTCATTTTAGCATCAGTTTTACAACAGACTTTTTTTGCTGTGTAGCTGAGTGAGAGGAGAATATGTAGAAGAAACTATTCATATCGAACGAACATAAATAGGGATCTGTACATGAATATGTACATGTTATATATACATTTGTGTGTGTGTATGTGCGTGTTACACTGCTAATGGCGTCAAAGAGGCTGAAAGCAAAATCTGGCCCGAAATGAAAAATAATGAATGTCAAATAATGTGTCTTAAAGTTTGTAGTAGTACATGTTTTCTTCTTGTTAAACACATATTTAGAATGGATTATGCGTACGAAAGTTAAGGCGATTACTCTGCATATCCTGCTCATTTAATTCCAAGCAATGTAATGTAAATTTTTATTATAAATTTTTTGTTCTTGGTTTTGTCTTCTTCCTTTTCTTCGTCTTTTTTTGTGCTCTAAGACCATGCCGTACTTAGGAAATGTCACAAAATGTTGGCCACAAATCAAAGATAATAGTGCAAATAATGATACTCCCAGACTAGGCTATCTATTTTTTGTTTCTCTTCTTCTTTGAACAGCAAATATATGCGCAATTATTATTTTCTAGGGATATAATTTTTTAACGCCATTTATCTCATCTCCGTTTTTGTTCTTATTTCTGTGTCAAGATCGAACAAACCATTCCTGAATATTAAAATGTTAAATAAGAAAAATGTTAAGGAAGAGACATCATCAAGATAAAGTTAGAGTAATACACGTTTTCAATTCACGTAGAGGAATGGGCATAAAACATTATATTGAACCTCATATATATGGACTGGGGAGAAAATCATATGGAGCCTACATTACGCATTACATTAAATTGAAAAGCGCGTGCAATTTTTATGAGATTTAGATTAACTATCTATCTATCTCTGTATGTTATTCATATGGGAAATATGTATAATGTATCCGCACGCGTATTTACCCCATTCCAAAGATTTTGTTTCCGGTAAGGATAAGAGTAAAACACATTTCTATACCCACTACCACAGAATGGTGACATTCCGTTTGAAGCGCATTCAAATATCGCTTTCGGACTATATAAAGTATATGCATTCGTGATTAGGGGAAATTCTATGAAAATCCAACCATGTCCTGACTAATTCGGTCAACTCAATCCAATGATGGGAGATGCCACTAACACCATTTCTGGTGTTGGTTGTGTCAGCCGACGAAATGGTTTATAAAGGGTGATACGGTCAAAATTTGGTCAAGGGAAAACGCGTGTAAATCGGTGAAATCGTTTATTTAAAAAATCAAATTAAATTTCTTTTTCAAGTTCAATTAGTATAAAATTCAGGAAAAATATTCAGTTAGGCTTTCGATTTTCCAAATCCGAATTGCCGGGCCTAACGCTTGACACCTGCCATCAGATTTTGTACAGCCACCTTGTCCACCTTCTTCGCCGCAGAAAGCCAGTTTGCCTTGAACTGCTGCTCGTCCTTAGCAGTTTTTTCGGTCTTCTTTAGGTTCCGCTTGACAATAGCCCAGTAATGGGCTGAGCTCTGGCGTGTTGGGAGGGTTCTTGTCCTTGGGAACCACCTGCACGTTGTTGGCGGCGTACCACTCCATGGCCTTTTTACCGTAATGGCAAGATGCCAAATCCGGCCAAAACAGTACGGAACAACCGTGTTTCTTCAGGAAAGGCAGCAGACGTTTATTCAAACACTCTTTCACGTAAATTTCTTGGTTGACAGCCTCGGAAGCTAAGAAAATGCTGCTTTTCAAGCCACAGGTACAGATGGCTTGCCAAACCAGATATTTCTTTGCGAACTTTAACAGTTTTATGTGCTTGAAAATATCTGCTACCTTTCCCCTGCATTTTGCCGTATAAAACTCCTGTCCCGGAAACTGCTTGTAGTTGGCTTTGACGTAGGTTTCGTCGTCCATTACCACGCAGTCAAACTTCGTCAGCATCGTCGTGTACAGACTCCGGGATCGCGCTTTGGCCGTCGTATTTTGTTTATTATCGCGATTTGGAGTCACTACCTCCTTGTAAGTCGATAGTCCGGCTCGTTTTTTGGCTCGATGCACGGTTGTAGACGATACACCCAGCTTATTTGCAGCATTTCGGAGAGAGAGGTTAGGGTTTCGCTTGAAACTACCGGCAACTCTCTTTGTCGTCTCAGCGGCTTCCAGTTTTCGATTTCTCCCCGATCCATACTTCCTGGCTGTCGACAAACGTTCCCCAAACACTTTAATTACATTTGTAACGGTTGATTTGGCAACTTTTAGCGATTTTGCCAGCTTTGCGTGCGAGTAGCTCGGATTTTTGCGATGCGCGAGCAAAATTTTGATACGCTGCTCTTCGTGCTTGGACGGCATTTTGACAACTGAAGAGTGAATTCCAAAATCAAAATAGGAGCAACATTCTACAAACACACACACCTTCAAAATGAGGGATGTTCAGGTTTTTTAAATGCAAAATTGAAAGAAATACGTCAAGTTTATATTGAAAGAAATACGTCAAGAAATTTTGACCGTATCACCCTATAGGTGCCTTCATTATTCGATTGTACCACCCAACCATATTAAGACCCCCAATCGAATTGAAAAATAGATATATTTTATTAAATTACACATTCTAGGTTGTATATTTATTTAAATAACAGATGCACCAAAAATGATTTTAGGCCGCATAGTCGGTCCAAGGGAAGCACATATGGCACAAGAGATTGAAATCGGCGAACAAAGATCTTTGATTTTTACCCTTAACACAAAAAGCTCAATGAATGAAGATGTAGCCTTAGCAAACGTCTTCAATATAATATCCGAACTAACTGGCAAGGTTAGCGCACATAAACCACCGTAGTACGCTTTACGATCCGAATACTAACGCGATTTCCTCAGGCTGCATTTTTGATGATTTCATTGATGCCTTAAATTTGAAATTTTATTTTGTGTCCTTAAGCAACAGGTCAGCTAAAGGGTGATTCTTTTGAGGTTAGGATTTTCATGCATTAGTATTTGACAGATCACGTGGGATTTCAGACATGGTGTCAAAGAGAAAGATGCTCAGTATGCTTTGACATTTCATCATGAATAGACTTACTAACGAGCCACAACGTCGAATTTTCAGTGAATGGGCCCTAGAAAAGTTGGCAGAAAATCCGCTTTTTTATCGACAAATTTTGTTCAGCGATGAGGCTCATTTCTGGTTGAATGGCTACGTAAATAAGCAAAATTGCCGCATTTGGAGTGAAGAGCAACCAGAAGCCGTTCAAGAACTGCCCATGCATCCCGAAAAATGCACTGTTTGGTGTGGTTTGTACGCTGGTGGAATCATTGGACCGTATTTTTTCAAAGATGCTGTTGGACGCAACGTTACGGTGAATGGCGATCGCTATCGTTCGATGCTAACAAACTTTTTGTTGCCAAAAATGGAAGAACTGAACTTGGTTGACATGTGGTTTCAACAAGATGGCGCTACATGCCACACAGCTCGCGATTCTATGGCCATTTTGAGGGAAAACTTCGGAGAACAATTCATCTCAAGAAATGGACCGGTAAGTTGGCCACCAAGATCATGCGATTTGACGCCTTTAGACTATTTTTTGTGGGGCTACGTCAAGTCTAAAGTCTACAGAAATAAGCCAGCAACTATTCCAGCTTTGGAAGACAACATTTCCGACGAAATTCGGGCTATTCCGGCCGAAATGCTCGAAAAAGTTGCCCAAAATTGGACTTTCCGAATGGACCACCTAAGACGCAGCCGCGGTCAACATTTAAATGAAATTATCTTCAAAAAGTAAATGTCATGGACCAATCTAACGTTTCAAATAAAGAACCGATGAGATTTTGCAAATTTTATGCGTTTTTTTAAAAAAAAAGTTATCAAGCTCTTAACAAATCACCCTTTACAAAACCATTGTTTTTTCTTCAGTTTCAATCCATTGCGAGCTCTTGAAGGGAATATCTTGAATGCGGTCTATGGAGGGCGCACGCTTTACATCTCGGCTGTATTTCCAACACATGTAGTCGTTTTGGGTTGTAATTTATGTACATGCATACAAGCAAAGAAAAAAAAAAACGTTTAAAAAAAGTGTACCGAAAACGTTTTTCTTTTGTTAGAGTTTTTTTTTAATTTCTTCGAAAATATTAAACTTTTATCACCAAAAAAATTCGTTTGTTACAAAATTTTTATTTTTGCAAAAAAAAATATTTTTAAACCAACAATACAATCTATTTCGTTTATATCAAGCACTGTTATTTTCTGACTTTAATGCCCATATGCAAAACAATTTATTGACAGTTTATCGAATGAATTTATATGGCGAAAGTAGGCTTGAAGTATTCTGTACCTTTATTGCATATGGGGGTAAGTATTTAATAAGACTCATTTTAGAGTTTCATAGTAAAAGTTGAATACAGTAGTATGTAATGTTGAACACCTTTTCGGAGTCTTCCGAACATATCTGGAAAAAATGTAAAAAAAACAAGTAAAGTAGAAAGTCGGGCAGGGACGAATATATCATACCCTAAACCACCCTTACTGAATTGGTAATCATAAGCATTTGTGGGGTAACATTGATATAGGTCTAGGAGATAAACCGCAGTTGCATATTTAAGAAAATTAAGGGGTACATGTTTATAGGTGCTTTGTCTCAATCTGAATATAGCTTATAGTCAGTGTTGCCATGGAAAATGTTCGGTTTACCCTACAGGGACAAAAAAAAGTTCCCTACTTCACCATACATTCCCAAACAATTTTCCCTACAATATTTTCGTTAAATTTAAACAAATTTTTCAAAACAAAAATGGTTCAAAGTACTTTCTTATCTTAAAACATGAAAATGCAACGTATATAACCTAGAAACTAAATTTGTAATACCACCACGGTTGCCACAGTTCGTAGAATTCTACCAAAATAGTATTTTCTTTTTTAATCCCTATAGAAATAAAATTTTGGAAACATTTTCTATAAACAAAATTTTTAAGAGATATTTTTCTATAGGAATAAAATTTTGATAATAAATTATATAGAAATAAAATTTTGAGAAAAAATTCCATAGAAATAAAATTTTGAAAAAAAATCTATACAAATACAATTTTGACAAAATTTTCTATAGAAATAAAATGTTGACTAAATAGGTAGATTTATGGTAATACTCAAATTTTGTTAGATTTTTTTGGCACGAGTGGTAACTGTGGTAACAACACATTGTTAAAGATCAAGCCTTGTCGGCTTCTAATTTCCTCCTCTAGAGCCACCAAAATATAACAATTATTGTTAAAAAAAAATATATGAAAATTATTATTGAGTGAAAATGTCCCTACATTGTGGCCCTATGTCTCTACAAGACGCCAAATATTACAAAAACCCTACATATAGGGAATTTCCCCTACTTCAAGCAACACTGGCTGTAGTTGATATTTCACATACGGAGTTAGTATGATATTTTAATATTGAGCCCATTATTAAAAAAGAGAAAATCTTTCAATTAATGTGGGTAATAAATCCAAATTTGTAAAAATCGAGCAATATTCTTATGTAAGAGCTACAAGTACGTATAAATACGATCGACTAGTAAGATTGGTTAATAAATAAGAGTACTATGGCAAAATTCGAGGAAATCAAGCGATGCATATATATGGAAGTAATATCTAATATCTAAATCTGAACCAATTTGCATAATACTTTCCGGGTTTTATTAATACCATGACCTTGTGCAAGATTTGATCATTAAGATCAGTTAAGAAATGAGGCCTGTATGGTCAAACATAAGGTTATTAGGGGCGAATTTTTCAAAATCGGGCGATACATATATGGGAGCTATATCTACATCTGAACCGATTTCGATGAAATTTTGCACATATATTTAGTACTAAAGAGGACTGGATCTAGCCAACTTTTGAGTAAGATCGGTCAATAAATAAGGGAACTATGGCCAAATTTGAGAAAATCAAGCGATGCATATATATGGAAGTAATATCTAATATCTAAATCGGAACCAATTTGCATAATACTTTCCGGGCTTTATTAATACCACGACCTTGTGCAAGATTTGATCATTAAGATCAGTTAAGAAATGAGGCCTGTATGCATTAGCGTAGCTAGACAATTTTCCTAGGGGGGGCTATAGCCCCCCTAGCTAAAAGTTTATAGGCTGAACTTATAGATTCAATTATTGTTTTATTTCATAAAAAAGAATCAAAAATAGACATCAAAATTATTTATAATAAAGCAACTAAAAGTAGTTCCACACTTTTCCCATCAAAAAATTGGGATTTGTTTTAAAGGCACAACTTTAAAAGCACTTCCAAAAATGTCCTCACAAAGAAGTTAATTATATTAACTGCAAAGGAAGTTTTTAGTTCAGTTTTTTTCATATTTCAATGCGCAATTTTTGTTTTCTTTTTTCAAATAGTTAAAAAAAAAGAGTAAGAATAAATAAAATGGTAAAAATTATTCAAATTTTGCTACAAAAATGCTAAATCCATTATAGAATAATCGATAATTTTTGAAAATATTGAAACATGCGTTAGAATGCATTAAAAATCATAAAAAATATAAAAATTATTATAAATTAATGTTTCTTGAAGCTCGAGGTCTTTATAAATATTTATATAATTCTAACAAAAGTTCGACCAAAAATCAAATAAAAAACGAATAAATAAAAATTATTTATTTGGAAAAATATCACACAACGATATGGATCACACCGTAAGAAATGATGCAAATTTATTGCAACGGCTGTAGAAACGGTGGACATTCGTTCTATGACGAGTTCCTATTACATTCATCGCTTCTCCGCCAATTTTGCACCACTTCCGGACCCAAAAAGAACATTTTCACTTCTTTTTTGGCGACGCTTTTTTGCAGCATTATTAAGATATTAATTTATGAAAGAATAGTTTTAATACCAATTACTATTTTTTAATTAAGATGACTAAACCAGACTAAACAATATAATAAAGGAGCTTTACAGCCTGATTATGTATGTCGAAGGAGCTCTGTGGATCGACTAAAATGGAAACAAACAGCTGAATTTATAACCAAAAAACAGCTGTTTCTATGCATTTCAGTCGATCGATTGAACTCGTTCGACATACAGAAACAGACTGTTAGTTATTCAACTAAACCATAAGTTCAATCACAGCTCTATTTCATAAATATCAGACTTCAAACATTGCCATCGGCAACTGCTACCACAACCCAAGTAATTCGATTGTGCATGAAAGTCTTTAGCGGAATTTTGTGCGGTTGTGTATACTTCTTTAATTTTTATAAAAATGTAAAATAGTAAATATGTTTTCAAATTCTGGGGGGGGGCTAAATTTTTTCTGGGGGGGTCTCAGCCCCCTCCCCAGAGGCCTTCCTACGCTTATGCCTGTATGGTCAAACATATATATGGGAGCTATAGCTAAATCTGAACCGATTCCGACGATTTTTTGCACATATAGTAAGAGCTATAGAAGATTATATTTATATTATATTTGGGAAAATCGGGCGATACATATATATGAGAGCTATATCTGAATCTGAACCGATTTGGATGAAATTTTGTAGACTTGAAGGGCGATGAAAAAGATTGCCTTGTAGACTTGAAGGGCGATGAAAAAGATTGCCTTGTGCTAAATTTGGTGACGATCGGTTTGTAAAAAGCGCAACGTGACCCCATTTGTCGAAATCGGGCGATACATATATATGGGAGCTATATCTAAATTTGATCCGATTTCTTCCAAATTGAATAGTGTTCGTCCTTGTGCCTGAAAAACTCCCTGTACCAAATTTCATCAAAATTGGTTAATAATTGCGACCGGAATCCTGTGAACAACAAATACATGGACAGAGGGATGGAGGGACACCAAGCGCTAGATCGACTCATGAGGTGAATCTGGGTCGATCGGTATATATTTTATGGGGTCTAAAATCAATATTTCTGGTAGGCACATTTTTTGGCAGATCAAACTTATTATAACCTGACCACTATGTGGTTTAGGGTATAACTATTCTGTGTTCGGTCGAAGCAGGGCTGGAATCCAGGACCCTTGGTATGCAAGGCGGGCGTAGCAACCACTGCTCCACGGTGTCCAACTAAATGTTTGTTTAATCGGCTTGTGGGCGCCGTAAGCTATGCTATATAAATATAACTTATAAGGATAATTGTCTATTGGTGATAATAACAGCTACGTAGCCCAGTGGATAGTGTGTTGGGGTACAAATTGCATGGTCCGTGGTTCGATTCTCCGTCCAGGCGAAAGATAAAATTTTAAAAATTTATAAAATCGAATAATTTCTTCTACATTGTTTGTATACAGAAAAAGGTGATAAGAACTAAAAAACCTCGTGGGAGTGAAAAAGATGTGAGGGAAAATGAAATTAGCCGGCTGTGGTTACCAAATGTGAGTGCTGATTACTAAATTACGGTTGCAAATTTTCTTTACGGTAGGTCGCATCTACCGATGTCAGGAAATATTTTTCATAGAAGAGACATGCCCCAACTATTTATCTTGCAGCCCAGAAGAAAATTTATTGGAATTATCGCCACATGGTTGTAGGAGACAAAAAACTATTCAACAGTACCGCAAATATATTGAGACAACATATATTTTGTTCTAAGTGTCGAATATTTATTATTGCAAACGTTTTCCAACCAATATCTTCTCTCTGTGTGTGTACACTGGATAGGCATTGAATTTCGTACACCTCAGGTATTTTGTTTTGGCTGCCAAATACGCAACTATGAACCGATTTCCATGCACACAGAGAAAAGATTGTTTGGAAATCGGTTGAAGTAATGAAAATTCTGCATTTATAATTAAATATCAATTGTCTCAATATATATATACTATATTTACAATCATACGTGGGTCTTTACTACAGTGCTGTCATTTCATCTATTTCAATGGATTTGCGTTTGTGCTAGTAGACATACAGTTGTAGGAACTAAATGTCTCTATTTTGAACATTTTTGGCTGAATTCGGACGACACGACAGCACTTACGGATGGTTTTCACAACCGAATATTATTTGAATTATTTTACAAATGTCATTTCTATTAAAATATTAATTTCATGTCGAAACAAGACGTATTTTTATTTATTTCAAATTAAAACGGCAGTATTCTCAGCAGCGGAAATTTTTTAAATCTTCTAAGCATCTACCAAATTATCTGAAGAACTCGGGAGGAAATAGATTGGATCAGAATCAATGGTCAAGGAGTCAAATATGCAGGGAAATCAAGATAGATGGAAAATGTACCTCTGTAATACTACAAACAAAACCCGTAAAGATTGGATATACCAGGTATGTAGGTCCAGATTGCCTTATATGTTCCAAAATGGATTGGGATATATCCTAATTTCTAATTCAATATGTTTGTAATTGAGTATTACATGGGAAAACGGGTGAGTTTCTCCATTTTTATACCACACACCATTTGTGCTACGAGGTACCGGTTTTATGTACCAATCGATACAGTTTCGACAGGGATTTATCCCTACCATCGTCTAGTGTTTTAATTTAGTAAAATACTGACCAGAGAGGTTGATAATTGAAATACATGGTTGACAAAAGAAAATATGAATTCAGTCAGGAGCAATATTAAGGGCGGGCAACAGAACCGAATGATGAAGGTAGCTATAACCGACGTCGTCGGCAGACCCAACCAACACCATATGTGGTATTATTTGTGTCGACCGAATCTGTCGGGTGACACAACTTCCAACTGGTAGTTGCTACAACTGCCAAAAGGGGGTTGGCAATAAATTCGATTGTCAAAACCAATTTGTATTCTCTGTGTGATTTTTCCATACTGAATAGAACTTGTAAACCCCTAAAAAAAGTGGGAGATATATGGGCCTTACATACAATTTTTGTCAAAAATTTTAATAAATTGAAATCAGTATTTTGGACTTAGAAGAACCTTTTTCTATGCGGATCCTTGGTTCATCTCCTTAAATGCATTCTTTACAAAAGTATGTGCTTATGTGCTTTAGATTAAAAGTTGTCAACTCCATATTGAAACAAATTCTGATTTTCAACCAATATTCAATAGAACTTGAGAAAAACTTCGAACAATAAAGACAATTTTAATTATAACTGCTCGGATGAAAAAGACCGTTTTTCATATGTTTGGGTGTAAAAATTATATGTTCGGAACATTGTGTGGAACATATGTGTTAATATGTTGGAACATATCGATGTCTACATTCCAAAGTACGCTAAGTCTAAAAAGTGAATTTTACAGGAAACAAGTTCAAAGTTTTCTTTTTTGAAATTTCTCAAAACCCGTATATGATAGAAATTCCCTTATTTTCGGTCTTAATTATTTACGAACTCAAAATAGTGATAATAGAACATGGCTAAAAATGACTTAGGCCACTTTAGACCAAACAGAGCATTTTGCCCTTTTTGGATTGGACATTTTTTCAACTTTAGTCACAGGCTAAGTACAATATTAACCATAACTTTTGATAGAAATGTCCAATAAATTCGAACTTTTGACAGGATGCAACTCACATCAATCCGAATAAAAAACAGCGAACTCCATCAAAACATGCTAAGTCGACTTAGCGTACTCTGGAATGAGGGCATTGATATTATGTTTGGAATATACATTTTTCTAAACATAATATGTTTGGATACAAAAATATAGCCTGTAAACATATATGTGTTTAGAAAGAGCGACCTAGAGAGTATGCAGCAAGTAAAAGAAGGGAAGTAACCAATTGGCGCCTTAATAATATATATACACAAAGAAAATTTCATTAAAATTTTTTTCTACCAGTGTATGGCTAAGGTGAAACATTATATGTTTGAACAATACAAACAATATTTTGTTGGGATCAATTCTGAAAATATATATGCTTGAAGCAAAATGTGTTTGGGGTGTGTGTTACAGAAGCGATTTTGTTTACATCCCAAACACTTAATTCGGAGGGCACCTTAAGAAGTGATGCAAATTCAGTGCTGTTGAAATGAAGAACATCTATCCTATGACCATGTTAAATTCATCGCAAAAAGAACATTTTCACTATTTTGAGATATTTAGATTAACTATCTATATACTATTTATGTTATTCATAGGGGAAAATAATGTACATCTAGGAATATTTTATTCGCCGCGTATGACATCATTTACATCTGAATTTATTTAAAAACATAGTCATTCGTAATAGAGCTTAAGGAGTGAGTGCGTTATGTAAATATAAACCACGATTACAAATACTTAAAAGTAAGCAATAGAACTCTGACGAGAAAAGTGTCCATCGAATCTGGAATCAAAGCAAATGAGAATTATTATGGCGAAGACAGTTTGGAAGCTGCTCTGGAGCCGTGAGCATGCAAATATATCCGTTGTAGACCTTATCAAACACCACTTATACGATAGGGTTGATTTAGGGTGTCATATGTTCGCGTTCATCCCATTTTCTTTCTCGTTCTCATTTGCATTTTTTAAAAATTGTAAAACGCTTCCGTAGCAAAGCTGTCCATACCCTCTGCTCATCATTGGGCGCAGAGTTTTAAAAGTATTTTCACATTATTACGTACACATTTGCTGCAATGCAAAATCTGTATGGGAACCATAAATATGTCACTGATGAACTGTACTGGGACATTTAAATAACAAAAATAAATTAAACTTTCCAAGTCATAAACCTTAATTTATTTAAAACAAACAGAGAAAACGGAAGGCCTGACCTCCGTTCATACCGTAAGTAGTATTCGGTGTGCTGTGATAAATCAAAGCTATTCCTTTTGGGATGGTATACCAAAATTTCCATAGCATTTACATTTACATTTACATTTACAGATTAATTATGTTTAATGAAAGCGTTGAAAAGCTTTATATATTAAATATATTTGCATACATTTTGGTTAAATCGAAACACAAATTATATGTACATACATTTTTTTTCCAACACTAACGAAATATGATAATTCGTAGTAAATTGCGGTTTATATGGAGGCTATATAAAAACAAGAACCGGAAAATTCGATATTTATTAAATATAGGTCAAGGTTTGAAATTTTAAGGAAATCGGGTAAAAAGTTCAATAAATAAAATCGGTCTAAACAGTGAAACATCTCCCCCTTGGACACTCCTAAAATAAGACACAAATAGATAATTTTGCTATACCAGAATTGGACAAAATTTAGGCGAACGCCAAGGTCCATTTCGCTGAGAGATTTCACTGTTTATCAAAACATACCGCTATATATCCAATTTGGCACATTTCTTTGTGTACCTAACATGCTCGTACCTCTAGAGAAGAAAATCGAATAAAACTAGCGACGCTTATATGATCATCGGTTTATATGGATTTATAAATCCCATCATCAAATTAAACCTGCCTGCACTAAACAGAGGAAAGGGAGTTCGTTGAAAATGTAAGCTTACTATGGTAGGGTGTTTAAATTTCATGTACACAGAAAAAAAATTCCGTAATTAAACTGACGCAAAATGTAAAAAAAATATATATATATATTTATTTGTAGTTTAATTTTATTATTTTTTACGAAATTTTCGTTTTTTTAAATATGTCTCAAACATGTTATGTACTAAACGTGGGTATTAAGTTCAATGACCGTACGCATAAGTTCAATATGAACTAGAGCAAATGAATGAATGTTAAAAAGTATAATAGGGCATTAAATTTTCCTGGTTTTAACAACGCTTTGTGGCAATCTCAAAATGTGGACTATAATTTAGTTAAATTTTCGTACTAGTTAGTTTATTCGTCATATAAAAGAGTTAGCTTTTTTCGGTGTAAATGGATAACAACCACCAAAAAAAATTGGAAGTTGTTCTACGAACATTTCTTTTTTAAGAGCATCCGGGGTTCCTCCATTAATGTTTTGTTCACCTCCAAAGAAGTTCTTTTGGACAATTAAATGTGGCAAAAAAAGAAATGAAAATAAAAAAAAAAAAACAAGTAAGTAAATTCTAAAGTCGGGCGGAGCCGACTATATTATACCCTTCACCACTTTGTAGACCACAATTTGTGTTACCATCTCAACCATTACAAATATTTATATCTTAACCGTTTTTTGTACTTCTACAAAATCTCTAGAGTTACAATTTAAATCGGCTAATGCCTTGGGATAAAGCACAATGCTACTAAAAAAATATGGGAAACATTTAAATCAGACCCAATTTTAAGGCAACTTTGCAAAAGAGTAGTTATGATTATCGGTCGATATATGTGTATTAGAGTAATAGGAAAATTTGAGTCATTTTTACAAGTTCTCGGCTTAGCAGTAGCGATTTTATAAGGAAAATTTGGGTATTTTGCCTAAATCGGAAAAACATATATATGGAAGGTATATCGAAATTTGATCCGATTTCAATCAAATTTCACATGCGTAGTCACTATGTTAATTTTACTCCCTGCGCAAACTTTGACCTCTGCGGTCATATCGGGCGAAAGATATATATTGGAACTATATCAAAATCTGAAGCGATTTCAACCAAAATTAGAATGCATATTCAGAACCTTAATTTTACTCCCTGTGCGAAGTTTCAAGTAAATCGGTGTAAAACTTTGGACTCTGTAGGTACGTGAGTCTAAATCGTTCGAACGGTATATTCGTGAGCTATATCTAAATCTGAACCGATTTAAACAAAATTTAGCAAGCGTAGTTAGCATGTTAATTCTACTCCCTCTGCAAAATTTCACGTAAATCAAAGCAAAACTTTTGCCTCTGTGGTCATATTAGTCCAAATCGGGTGAATGAATATATGGGAGCTATATCTAAATCTGAACCGATTTCAATAAAATTTACCACCCTTGATTAGACTACTAATTGTATTCCTAGTGCAACATTTCAAGCAGCCACCGTGGTGCAATGGTTAGCATGCCCGCCTTGCATACACAAGGTCGTGGGTTCGATTCCTGCTACGACCGAACACCAAAAAGTTTTTCAGCGGTGGATTATCCCACCTCAGTAATGCTGGTGACATTTCGGAGGGTTTCAAAGCTTCTCTAAGTGGTTTCACTAGAATGTGGAACGCCGTTCGGACTCGGCTATAAAAAGGAGGTCCCTTGTCATTGAGTTTAACATGGAATCGGGCAGCACTCAGTGATAAGAGAGAAGTTCACCACTGTGGTATCACAATGGACTGAATAGTCTAAGTGAGCCTGATACATCGGGCTGCCACATAACCTAACCTAACCTAACCTAACATTTCAAGCAAATTAGGGCAAAACTCTGGCTTCTGGGGCCATATAAGTCCATATCGGGCGAAAGATGGGAGCTATATCTAAATCTAATCTATATCTAAAAAACCGATTTACAATACCGAACGTCTTAGAATTAAATTCTGAGTCGATTTAGCGATGTCCGTCTGTCTGTCTATCCGTCGGTCTGTCTGTATATGTAATTTTGTGTACATAGTATAGCTGCAGTTTAAGCCCAATCATCTTCAAATTTGGCACAGAGTTTTACTTTGGCTCAAAGACAATCGGTTCAGATTTAGATATAGCTGCCATATATATTTATCACCGATCTGGTCATAATTGACGTATATATCAACGTATTTTCTTAAAATTTCGGACAGCCAAATGGTTTGCGGTTCAGATTTAGATATAGCTCCCATATATACCTTCGTCCAATTTGCACTTATATAGCTTCAAAAGCCAGAGTTTACCCGAATTTGCTTGAAATTTTTCACAAGGAGTACGTTTAATAGTATCATTATTTGTGCTAAATTTATACTAAACGATGGGTCCCAGACTTTTCCTTCTTTGCGTTACATACAAATGCACAAACTTATTATACCCTGTACAACAGTAGTGGTGAAGGGTATAAAAAACAATAAAAATAAAATAAAAAATTCACACGGAGATTTGAACCTGTTCCTGTTGACTTTTTCACTTCCATGGAAGTTGTATTGAGAAGCTAAAAGAATTTTAAATTTTTTATTGAGTTTAAATTGGAAAAATACTTCATGTTAGCCTGATACCGAAACAGGCAATTGACGTCCAAATGCATTATATCTAAAATACATTTAAATTACAATCTCTTGAAAAAATATTTACGATTTGAACCTTTGATCTTCAGTTTTTCATTCATACTAATAACGAGCAATAAGAATGTTATGTCTTGGTGTCATATTACTATCGTATCACAAACATTTGAAATGACTTTTCGACGCTTCACGTTTGAGTCATTTGTGGCTGAGTGTGCTAAGTCGTTTTATTATGATGCCAACATACCCAGGTTCAACCACTGGTCGGACCGAAAAAATTTTTCAAATTGAATAAATTAAATATTTACTCCGATATTCATAAAAGTTACAGTAAACATTAAACCTACACTGAAAAACATGTTTACGTGATATTAAAGATTACGTAAATTAAGTTTTAAGAAATTAAATTTACACAATATTAAAGACAAATTCCTTTAAAATAATGAAATTTTAATTAAAACAAAGTTTATAATCTTTGCTTCAAAAATTTTTTTCATTAAATGTAGGACACACATTTTGTAAATTTGCGTCCCTTCGTTAAAGTCGCATGTCTTTCAACTACGACTAATTTTCCTTAAAGTAAAGAAACACATTTTTGATTTAAAGAAATTGTCCTCAAATTAACTGTAATATTGGAACTTTAGAGTTAAGACAAAAACGCTTTAAATATAGGCTAAGACTTATTTTGAGGAATCTTTGGTTTAAAGTTTTTTTTTTTTTTTTTTTTTTTTTTTCAATTAAGAAAATATTTTTTACTTCGAAGTATCCGCCATAATTTGGATTTTTTTAACTGGCATTTGTTTGTACGTGAATTGCTTTATTAATATATCGGAAAAATAGAATGAAAATTCGATAAATGAAATCTGTATCCTAATTTTAATTTTATAGATCCTGGATTTAAAGACAGATAGGTAGCAAAAAAAAAAAATGTCCTTATCTTAAAGACCCCACATCTTTGGCTTGGAATCAAAACCAAAATCCTTAAAGGAAGGTCAACATCTTTGGATTCAAGTATACTATTTTTTTGAGTGTACTGTTGCCATACAAATTCCTTTGATAAACTTTCAGTAAATTAATATGAATATGGACATTAGAGTATAAAAGCGTAACAAAACATGTTGGTAAAAATAAAAAGTGAAATAGGCATTTTTTTTTCGTTTCTTAAATTTATTTATTTCAATGAACTTCTCACAATCTCAAAAATAATGCAAAGGATCCGAAAACGAGATAATTCGGTTCTATTCCAAGCCCATGTGAGATTCTTTGGAGATGATCCATGCTTTTGGAAGCTATATTTTCATACCCTCCACCATAGGATGGGGGAATATTAACTTTGTCATTCCGTTTGTAACACATCGAAGACCCCATAAAGTATATATATTCTGGATCGTGGTTAAATTCTTAGTCGATCTAAGCATTTCCGTCCGTCCGTCCATCTGTTGAAATCACGCTAACTTCCGAAGGAAACAAGCTATCGCAAGTAGTTGTTATTGATGTAAGTCGGATGGTATTGTAAATGGGCCATATCGGACCACTTTTACGTATAGCCCCCATATAAACCGACCCCCATATTTGGCTTGCGGAGGCTCTAAGTGAAGCAAATTTCATCCGATCCGACTGAAATTTGGTACATGGTGTTAGCATAGGGTCTCTAACAATTATGCAAAAATTGGTCCATATCGGTCCATAATTATATAGCCCCCCATATAAACCGATGGGAGCCACCGTGGTGCAATGGTTAGCATGCCCGCCTTGCATACACAAGGTCGTGGGTTCGATTCCTGCTACGGCCGAACACCAAAAAGTTTTTCAGCGGTGGATTATCCCACCTCAGTAATGCTGGTGACATTTCTGAGGGTTTCAAAGCTTCTCTAAGTGGTTTCACTGGAATGTGGAACGCCGTTCGGACTCGGCTATAAAAAGGAGGTCCCTTGTCATTGAGCTTAACATGGAATCGGGCAGCACTCAGTGATAAGAGAGAAGTTCACCACTGTGGTATCACAATGGACTGAATAGTCTAAGTGAGCTTGATACATCGGGCTGCCACATAACCTAACCTAACCTATATAAACCGATCCCCCGATTTGGCTTGCGGAGCCTCTAAGAAAAGCAAATTTCATTCGATCCGGCTGAAATTTGGTACATGGTGTTAGTATATGGTCTCCAAAAACCATGCAAACATTGGTCCACATCGGTCCATAATTATATATAGCCCCGTATAAACCGATCCCCAGATTTGACATCGGGAGCCTCGTGGAAGAGCAAAATTCATCCGATTCGGTTGAAATTTGGTACGTGGAGTTAGTATATTGTCTCTAACAACCAAGCAGCCATGACATATAAATTGGTCCATATGAAGTTCATAATTGTATATAGCCCCCATATAAGCGACCCGTATATTTCAATTCTGGCTCCCTAAGTACCGTGCAAAAGTCCATATCCATTCGTAATTATTTGTAGACTTCCCTATATATACCTTTTTTGTCTAATATATACCACGTATGGACTAACTTACAATATAGAAGACCATGTTAATAAGTTTTAAGATACCTTACCATCGGTAAGTATTACCACAACCCAAGTAATTCGATTGTGGATGACAGTCTTTCGTGGAAGTTTCTACGCAATCCATGGTGGAGGGTACATAAGATTCGACCTGACCGAACTTACGGCCGTATATACTTGTGTTTTTTTTTTTTTTTTTTGCTGAAAAGTAAATGCGGTCGAAAGTTCGGCCATGTCGAATCTTATATATCCTCCACCATGGATTGTGTACTAAGATCTACAAAGGACTGTCATCCACAATAAATTTTCGCATGGTAACTAGAGCGTCATATTTAAATCCGATCGGTTTAAATTTGTTCCTCTACGAGACTATACCTACAAGTGGTCCCATATGGCTCATTTGCAGTACCATCAGACCTATATCAATATTAATTATTATGCCATGTTTCAGAAAGCTCCAGAAATCAAGTTTCAGGAAACTCCGGAAATCAAATCTATGCAGCGATATCGACTAATTAGTACATGGTTATTAAAGGGAGTATATTAACACCACGTGTCAAATTTCAATCGCATCGGATGCAATTTTCTCTTCGCAAGCCAAATCAGGGGATCAGTTTAAATGGGGGCAATATATAATTATGGACCGATATGGACCATTTTTTGCATGGTTGTTAGAGGGAATTGCATATTAAATTTCAAACGGGTCGGATGAAATTTGCTCTTCCAAGAGAGTCCGCAAGCCAAACCTAAAAGTTCTCCGATGTGGCTTATATGCAATACCATCCGACCTATATCAATAAAAACTACTTTAACCGTGTTTAAATGCGATGGCTTGTTTTGTTCGGAAGTTAGCATGATTTCAACAGACGGACGGACCGGCGGAAGGACATGGCTTCATCGACTTGAAATTTCACCACGGCCCCAAAAAATGTATACTTCATGGGGTCCAAGATTTCGATTTGTGGCAAACGGAATGACAAAGTTAGTATACCCTCATCCTATGGCGAGGAGTATAAAAAGTGCGGTCTCTAGAAGCATAGGACTTCAAATCAGAACATCGATATTTATGGGCCTATACCAAAAAATGAATCGATTCATATCATATTTGTGTACCAGAAATACCTTTATATTTACAATTTCAGGGAAATCGGATTAAAATTGGGATACCTGGATGTTCACTTGACCTGCTTGCTGACAAAAAAACGAAACAGTGCCAATTTTCAGATAGATTGCTCCCTTATTATCGTTTGATCCAAATTTCTCCAGATTTTCAGACTTAAAAGTTAAATATTAAAACACCATCACCAAGCAGTGGAGGTGGGTAAAAATATCTGGCCGAAAATAGATTTTTTTGTGGCGTTTACGGAGGATATCTTCTATGTGTGTATGGCGACAAGCAACAGTCACACAGAATCTCGCTTATGATAGCCCATATTTTTATGAGACACTTTCCTCGCAAGTGTTGTGGATAAGAACAGACTCATAAGAATTATACACCAAAACTTTCCAACATAAATTTTCTATAAAACCAACACTCAAGATTACTTAGTCCTCATTACAACCTGTTTTGAATGAACGACACTGGTCATATTTCCTGTCAAGAAGGTGTGGATGCTTTCCACCTCCCACAATGTCTAGGCAGTAGTGAGAATATCAAGAATATTCAACTTCAGAAATCTTGGTAATTTTTCAAATTGCTACATTTTTATATGGCCATCGACCATGAATGATGTGAGAGAAGGCAGCATCTCTTTTGCAACTCCACTGGTGAATGGTGGCAGGAGAAAACTGTAAATAGAAATAAACGAACATTTGAGATTGGCCATAAAGACAACTAGTCCTATCACCTCTATCAACAGCGATAACCAACGACAGTGGCTTGAATTCGAATAAAGACAACATTTCGAAATAGGCATTGAATAGTGGTACAGTTACTCTGTGGCCACCGAATGTTTTACATTTTCGGTCGTGGTCGACGTAGCGATGTCCACCCGTCCACCCGTTTGCAAAATAATAATAATATCGGACCACTTTTAGGTATAGCCTCCTGGAGGAGAAAATTCCATTCTATTCGTTTGAAATTTTTGACTTCAAACGGCCAAATAGAGTAATTTCGAAGACTTTCAAAACAACCTAATAGGAAGTTTAAACATCGATAGAGGGACCCTGGATGCGTTTAAAAACAAGTGTTTATTAAACGTCTTCTAATTTTTTGAGTAGTTAATATTCGAAGAAAATATTTAAAATAGTAGAGTACCTATTTTTTCAAATTGCAAATAAGTAGACAACTGAAAAACCAACCATTAGATCCATACTCAAATTCCTACTGTTCCCAACTACTATGCACACAGAAAGATTCCTATTCTACCAATTTATTATACTAGAGACTCCTTCTTTTACTTAATCTATAGCACTTTTACCTCAAATTAAATCAAATGAATCCATTTTCGAATCAAATGAAACTTTTTTCAAATCAAATGAAACCTTTTACAATTCAAATGAAACCTTTTTCATGTCATATGAATCTTTTATAATTTTAATGAAATTTTGACCCAGATTTTTATTCGAATTCATACTTACGATAATTGGAGCCACCGTGGTGCAATAGTTACCATGCCCCGCGTGCATACACAAAGTCGTGGGTTCGATTCGACCGAACACCAAAAAGTTTTTCAGCGGTGGATTATCCCACCTCAGTAATGCTGGTGATATTTCTAAGTGCTTCAAAGCTTCCCTAAGTGGTTTCAATGCAATGTGAAACGGCGTTCGGACTCTGCTATAAAAAGGAGGTCCCTTGTCATTGAGCTTAACATGGAATCGGGCAGCATTCAGTGTAAAGAGAGAAGTTCACCAATGTGGTATCACAATGGCCTGAATAGACTAAGTGAGCCTGATACATCGGGCTGCCAACTAACCTAACATAACCTAGGATAATTGGTGATTGGGGTATAATTTCTGAGTATTTATGGAAAGCCAAGAAGGAAACAAATGACTGATTTAAAAAATTTCGATAAAAAAACTGTTCGGGTTGGATATAGGTTCCATATACCAAACAATAATATTTACTTTCTATCCAACGAAATTTAAGTTAAACTAATATCATTTGCGATTTTCTTTTCGTGGCCAAATTTTGTGTTTGGAAGCAAATCTAGAATTTTTAATTGTTTGTGTATGATTTTATGATATTTTATATCTGCTAAATGGGCACAATTTCGTAAAAATAAATGTAGGTGTATATACATAGCTATATTGTGACTTACAATGTCACCTAACACTTAGTTTACAACTGACCTCTAAGAAATTTGATTTAGTTTTAAATTACGTGTGAAAACATACAATGGTTATAATAGCTCAGCAAAAACTCTCATTACCTGGTAATCATGTAGGTAATCCTAATCTAAAAAAAAAAAATAACTACGTAAAAATTGGAATCGCTTTAGATTCAGGGTTGACACTCTAATAATATGCCAAAATTTTACGAAAATTTCACCAAAATCACTACCATACAAAAAGTCATCTTCAATTTTATCAATTTTATTTCTGTAGAATATTTTGTCAACATTTTATTTCTATAGACAATTTTGTCAAAAATTTATTTGTATAGAATTTTTTTTTTTTAAATTTTTTTTTCTATAGAAAATTTAGTCCAAATTTTATTTCTATAAAAAATTTCGTCAAAATTTTATTTCTATAGAACATTTTCACAAAATTTTATTTTCCAAGAAAATTTCATTTCTATAGGAAGTTTTGTCAAAATTTTATTTCTATAGAAAACTTAGTCCTATTTTTTTTTTTTTCAATAGAAAATTTTGTCAAAATTGTATTTATATAGATAATTTTCAAAAAATTTTATTTCTCTAAAAAATTTCATTTCTATAGGAAGTTTTGTCAAAATTTTAATTCTATAGAAAACTTTGTCCTAATTTTTTTTGTTTTCAATAGAAAATTTTGTCAAAATTTTATTTATATAGATAATTTTCACAAAATTTTATTTCTATAGAATTTTTTTTTTCAATATTTTATTTCTATAGAAAATTTTGTCAAGATTTTATTTGTATAGAAAATTTTGTCAAAATTTATTTTTATAAAAAATTTTGTCAAAATTTATTTCTATAGAAAATTTTTGTCAAACATTTATTTCTATAGAAAGTTTTGTCAAAATTTTATTTCTATAGAAAATTTTGTCAAAATTTTATTTCTATAGAAAATTTTGTCAAAATTGTATTTTTATAGAAAATGTTGTCAAGATTTAAGTTCTATAGAAAATGTTGTCAAATTTTTATTTCTGTAGAACATTTTGTCAAAATTTTATTTCTATAGAAAATAAATTTATTTCTAAAAAAGTTTGCTTAAAAAATTTTCTCAAAATTTTATTTCTATAGAACATTTTGTCAAAATTTTATTGCTATAGAACATTTTGTCAAAATTTTATTTCTATAGAAACGAATATTGTAAAAATAAACAAAAAACAAGTATATACGCAAGTTCGGCCAGGCCGAATCTTATGTACCCACCACCATGGATTGCGTAGAAACTTCTACGAAAGACTGTCATGCACAATCGAATTACTTGGGTTGTGGTATCTTAAAACTTCTTATTCCTGCATGGTTGTTGGATACCATATACTAACATCACGTACCAAATTTCAACCGAATGGGAAGTATTTTGCTCTTCCAAGGGGCTCTGGAGGTCAAATCTGGGGATCGGTGTATATGGGGCCTATATATAATTATGGACCGATATCGACCAATTTTTGCATGAGAGTTTGAGGCCATATATTAACACCACGTACCAAATTTCAACTGAATCAGATGAATTTTGGTCTTCCAAGAGGTTCCGGAGGTCAAATCTGGTGATCGGTTTATATGGGGGCTATATATAATTATGAACCGATGTGGACCAATTTTTGCATGGTTGTTAGAGACCATATACTAACATCACGTACCAAATTTCAGCCGGATCGGATGAAATTTGCTTCTCTTAGAGGCCTCGCAAGCCAAATCGGGGGATCGGTTTATATGGGGGCTATATATAATTATGGACCGATGTGGACCAATTTTTGCAAGGTTGTTAGAGACCATATACTGACACCATGTACCAAATTTCAGCCGGATCGGATGAAATTTGCTTCTCTTAGGGGCCTCGCAAGCCAAATCGGGGGATCGGTTTATATGGGGGCTATATATAATTATGGACCGATGTGGACCAATTTTAGCATGGTTGTTAGAGACCATATACTTACACCATGTACCAAATTTCAGCCGGATCGGATGAAATTTGCTTCTCTTAGAGGCCTCGCAAGCCAAATTTTGGGGTCCGTTTATATGGGGGCTATACGTAAAAGTAGACCGATATGGCCCATTTGCAATACCATCTGACCTACATCAATAACAACTACTTGTGCCAAGTTTCAAGACGATAGCTTGTTCCGTTCGGAAGTTAGCGTGATTTCAACAGACGGACGGACGGACGGACATGCTCAGATCGACTCAGAATTTCACCACGACCCAGAATATATATACTTTATGTGGTCTTAGAGCAATATTTCGATGTGTTACAAACGGAATGACAAAGTTAATATACCCCCCATCCTATGGTGGTGGGTATAATAATAATATATCCATCTAATATATCCAATTAATTTCATGATTAAAATACAAATAAATGTGGGTTGTTAAAGGAAGTTGGATTTGTGAAATACGTTAAAAGTTTTATTTAATATATAATAAAGGGTGATTTGTTAAGAGCTTGATAACTTTTAAAAAAAAAAAACGCATAAAATTTGCAAAATCTCATCGGTTCTTTATTTGAAACGTTAGATTGGTCCATGACATTTACTTTTTGAAGATAATTTCATTTAAATGTTGACCGCGGCTGCGTCTTAGGTGGTCCATTCGGAAAGTCCAATTTTGGGCAACTTTTTCGAGCATTTCGGCCGGAATAGCCCGAATTTCTTCGGAAATGTTGTCTTCCAAAGCTGGAATAGTTGCTGGCTTATTTCTGTAGACTTTAGACTTGACGTAGCCCCACAAAAAATAGTCTAAAGGCGTCAAATCGCATGATCTTGGTGGCCAACTTACCGGTCCATTTCTTGAGATGAATTGTTCTCCGAAGTTTTCCCTCAAAATGGCCATAGAATCGCGAGCTGTGTGGCATGTAGCGCCATCTTGTTGAAACCACATGTCAACCAAGTTCAGTTCTTCCATTTTTGGCAACAAAAAGTTTGTTAGCATCGAACGATAGCGATCGCCATTCACCGTAACGTTGCGTCCAACAGCATCTTTGAAAAAATACGGTCCAATGATTCCACCAGCGTACAAACCACACCAAACAGTGCATTTTTCGGGATGCATGGGCAGTTCTTGAACGGCTTCTGGTTGCTCTTCACTCCAAATGCGGCAATTTTGCTTATTTACGTAGCCATTCAACCAGAAATGAGCCTCATCGCTGAACAAAATTTGTCGATAAAAAAGCGGATTTTCTGCCAACTTTTCTAGGGCCCATTCACTGAAAATTCGACGTTGTGGCAGATCGTTCGGCTTCAGTTCTTGCACGAGCTGTATTTTATACGGTTTTACACCAAGATCTTTGCGTAAAATCTTCCATGTGGTCGAATAACACAAACCCAATTGCTGCGAACGGCGACGAATCGACATTTCACGGTCTTCAGCAACACTCTCAGAAACAGACGCAATATTCTCTTCTGTACGCACTGTACGCATTCGTGTGGTTGGTTTAATGTCCAATAAAGTAAACTGAGTGCGAAACTTGGTCACAATCGCATTAATTGTTTTCTCACTTGGTCGATTATGTAGACCATAAATCGGACGTAAAGCGCGAAACACATTTCGAACCGAACACTGATTTTGGTAATAAAATTCAATGATTTGCAAGCGTTGCTCGTTAGTAAGTCTATTCATGATGAAATGTCAAAGCATACTGAGCATCTTTCTCTTTGACACCATGTCTGAAATCCCACGTGATCTGTCAAATACTAATGCATGAAAATCCTAACCTCAAAAGAATCACCCTTTATAATATAACATAATAAAGTCATTTATTTAAAACACAATTGGTTTGAATAATTTGTGAAGAATACTCCTTAACGAAGAAATTTTCAGAATTATCGTATATTCCTTTTGAGTTTTTAGGTAAATGCTTAATTACGTTAATAATTATACATAAAAGCCTAATTGTATTTTCCATTTTATTTAGACATTAAATATATAGTTATTATTATAACGTGTTGTACTATTGGTTAATGCAAATTATAATGAGATGTGGTTACCTAGTTGTGAATTTTCGATTGGATGAAATTTTCTATGACAATATTGGCTAACAATTAGTGATAGTTGTTTCATTTAATTAAAAGTTATAAACATGTACGTATATTCATTAAAAAATAGTTATTATTTAAGGATGCGTGCATTCCTAAAATAAAACATGGATAAGAAATTACTTTAGTAGTGGTTAAGTGTACACGTAAGGAAGTAAGACATAATTCTTTAAAAAAATTTTAAAAAGTATATTTTTGCTCTTAGCGATATAGCAATTTATTCGATAATAATTTTGTGAGCTATGTATAAATTGATTAATTAGAGAATTTGATTTTAGAGATTCATTTGATTTGAAAAAAAGTTGCATGTGAAATGAAAAGGGATTCAATTGATTTGAAAAATATTTCATTTGAAGTGAAAACCCTATGTATGTATACTAAATTCCTATTGCTTGAATTTACTACTTTGTACTCAATATCACAAAAGCTTTGTTTTAGTTCAAATGCTTTCAGCGAAAGCGGAACTTTTCACACTTCAAATTTATCTTAAACGAAAATCTTCCATTTTGAATTTGAAATACTGTGCAATGATTCGCTCAATCTCCTATCGTCCTCATTGTCATTGAAACTAACATCAGAGAAGCAATGATTTTATTTTTCATATTTTATACAAGTTCCTGTTATCAGTATCTGAGACTGTTGGTTGGTTGGTGGATATAGCGGCGTAGCATTATAGCAAAGTTTTCCATGTTTAGAGACACTTTAAGTGGTTTCTCTAAATGTTGTTGGATTTATTGGGCTTAAAAAGTTTTGTCGATTTTCTATGTCTGTTGCTATTACTGCTCTTGTTGTTGCCGTTTCTTACTGGAAGAGCTTGTTTCTTCAGGAGTAATTTATTGCAAACGTTTTATTTAATTGTATTTGTATTGTACAACTGTCAAATTGTTTTCTTATTCTTTGTTTTTTCTATATCAAATGGAAATTTTGTTTTCGCTAGATGCCTAGTGCTACATGTCCCACCATTTTAGTCTGTGTGTATGTGATTATTGTGTATATTGGCCTAGGGAGAAGCTACTTTCATATTTTTCATATTTTTATTTTTTATACCCTCCATCATAGGATGGGGGTATATTAACTTTGTCATTCCGTTTGTAACACATCGAAATATTGCTCTAAGACCCCATAAAGTATATATATATATTCTGGGTCGTGGTGAAATTCTGAGTCGATCTAAGCATGTCCGTCCGTCCGTCCGTCTGTTGAAATCACGCTAACTTCCGGACGAAACAAGCTATCGACTTGAAACTTGGCACAAGTAGTTGTTATCGATGTAGGTCGGATGGGACCCTCAGATTTGGCTTGTGGAGCCTCTAACAGATGCATATTTCATCCGATCCGGCTGACATTTGGTATATGGTGTTGGTATATGGTCTCTAACAACCATGCAAAAATTGGTCCACATCGGTCCATAATTATATATAGCCCACATATAAACCGATCCCCAGATTTGGCTTGCGGAGCCTAAAAGAGAAGCAAATTTCATTCGATCCGGCTGAAATTTGGTACATGGTGTTGGTATATGGTCTCTAACAACCGTGCAAAAATTAGTTCACATCGGTCCATAATTATATATAGCCCCCATATAAACCGATCCCCAGATTTGGCTTGCGGAGCCTCAAAGAGAAGAAAATTTCATCCGATCCGGCTGAAATTTGGTACATGATGTTGGTATATGGTCTCTAACCACCATGCAAAAATTGGTCCACATCGGTTTTTAATTATATATAGCCCCATATAAACCGATCCCCAGATTTGGCTTGTGGAGCCTTTAAGAGAAACATATTTCATCCGATCCGGCTGAAAATTGGTACATGGTGTTGGTATATGGTCTCTAACAGTCATGCAAAAATTGGTCCACATCGGTTCATAATTATATATAGCCCCCATATAAACCGATCCCCAGATTTGGCTTGCGAAGTCTCCAAGAGAAGCAAATTTCATCCAATCCGGTTGTAATTTGGAACATGGTGTTAGTATATGATCTTTAACAACCGTGCCAGAATTGGTCCATATCGGTCCATAATTATATATAGCCCCCATATAAAACGTTCTCCAGATTTGACCTCCAGAGCCTCTTGGAGGAGCAAAATTCATCCGATCCGGTTCAAATTAGGAACGTGGTGTTAGTATATGGTCGCTAACAACACCCTCAAAAAAAATCGCCTCTCTAACATATGTTCCAAACATATTTTGCAGGAAGCACATATATTATTGGATACTGCCGAAACATTAATAGGTTTGTTTTATGTGAACATATAATATGTTTGGAAGCATTTTGAGCCCAAAAATATTATATGCTTGGAAGAATTTTCCCCAAAGAAGATTGTGCTCATTCCCTAACATAATTTTCACTTCCACGAAATTTTTTAGTTCTTGGCACCTTTTTCTGTAATACAAATAATGTTGAAGAAATTATTCAATTTTATAATTTTTTTAAATTTTACCTTTCGCCTGGACGGAGAATCGAACCGAGGACCATACAGTTTGTAAGCCAACACACTACCACTGAGCTACGTAGCTGTTATAGTCACCAGAAGACAATTATCGTTATAAGTTACATTTATATAGCATAGTTTGCAGCGCCCACGAGACCATGCAAACATAAAATTATTTAAAAGAAACATACATGTGTTGGCAACGTGGAGCAGTGGTTAGCATGTCTGCCGTACATGCAAAGGGTCGTGGGTTCAATCCCTGCTCCGACCAAATACCAATTGTTTTTTTTTTTTAATTTACGCATTTATATTTATACTGTATTAAATTTTTATAATGAAACTTCGAAATGTGGGTTATTAAAGATTTACAGTCAGAAACAGTGCTTGATATAAACGAAATGGACTGAGCTTTTGTATAAAATATTATTTTTTATTGCAAAAATAACAATTTTGTAATAAAAAACTGGTTTTGGTATAAAAGTTTGATATTTTGGAAGGAATTCAAAAACTCTAACAAAGGAAGAACGTGGGGTCGAGTATAAACATACATAAATAATTTTATAATATACACAAATTAAATAATATTTAGACTTAAATTAAATAATATTTAGACTTAAGCGTATAAAATTTTTGGCCTTATCATAAAGCAGTTTCCGAAACAACATATAAGCGGTTTCACAGAAATTGCTCTCTTTCGATTCTCTCGCTGTGTTAATTTGATATCTTTCGTCAACCCTCCCGGTTTTTATCTCTATTTCTTTCTCTATACTCTCTCTCTCTTTCGCTCTCTGAATAAAATATCACAACATATATATGTTTAATCGAAATTTGTAAATTTATATATGTTTACATTCACACATATAATTTTTATGAAACATGCATGCCCCAAACATAATATATTCTAACATATTAACATATGTGTTCCAAACATTTAGTGTTAGTTTGAGAACATTACATGTTTGCACTTAAATATATTGTGTTTAAAAATTGTGCCCGAAACACATTTTGTTTATATCGAAACATATGAAAAACATATTTTTCTAACAGTGAACCATACCAAAATTTGTCCAATCACACAAAAATTGGTCCATATCGGTTCATAATCATGGTTGCCACTAGAGCCAAAAAATAATCTACCAAAATTTTATTTCTATAGAAAATTTTGTCAACATTTTATTTCTAGAGAAAATTTTGTTAAAATTTTATTCGGTTCATAATAAAATTTTCATCATTGTCAAAATTTTATTTCTATAGAAAATTTTTTTATTTCTTTTTTTATTTCTGTAGAAATTTCTGTCAAAATTTTCTTTCTATAGAAAATTTTGTCAAAATTTTATGTCTACTTTGTCACACTGAATTATATACGTATTGGATCGATCTTTTATGATTTAATATATACCACGTATGGACTTACATACAATTTAGAAGATTGTGTTAGGAGGTTTTAAGATACCTTGCCATCGGCAAGTGTTACCGCAACTTAAGTAATTCGATTCTGGATGGCAGTGTTTAGAAGAAGTTTCTACGCAATCCATGATGGAGGGTACATAAGCTTCGGCCTGGCCGAACTTACGGCCGTATATACTTGTTTTTTTGTTTTTTTTTTTTTTTTTTTGAAGATGAGTCCTGCATATGATATATATGATTTCAGAGTTGTTTAAGATTTAAGAAAATTGTTTCAAAACATTATACTGCCATTATGATATACGATATCTGAGTCAATGACTGCAAAGGTGTGCAATGCAATATGTTAAAAACAAGTATATACGGCCGTAAGTTCGGCCGAAGCTTATGTACCCTCCATCATGGATTGCGTAGAAATTTCATCTAAACACTGTCATCCACAATCGAATTACTTAAGTTGCGGTAACGCTTGCCGATGGCAAGGTAGTCCATACGTGGTATATATTAAATCAAAAAAGATCGATCCAATACGTATATAATTCAGTTTGACAAAGTAGACAAAAAAAATTTTCTATAGAAATAAAATTTTAACAAAATTTTCTATAGAAATAACATTTTCACAAAATTTTCTATAGAAATAAAATTTTTGACAAAATTTTCTATAGAAAGAAAATTTTGACAAAAATTTCTACAGAAATAAAATTTTAACAAAATTTTCTATAGAACTAAACTTTTGACAAAATTTCCTATAGAAATAAAATCTTGGTAGATTATTTTTGGCTCGAGTGGCAACCATGATTATGAACCGAATAAAATTTGAACCAAATTTTCTATAGAAATAAAATTTTGACAAAATTTTCTATAGAAATAAAATTTTGACAATGATGAAAATTTTATTATGAACCGAATAAAATTTTAACAATTTTTCTCTAGAAATAATATTTTGACAAAATTTTATATAGATATAAAATTTAGGTAGATTATTTTTGGCTCTAGTGGCAACCATGATTATGAACCGATATGGACCAATTTTTGTGTGATTGGACCAATTTTGGTATGGTTGTTAGCGACCATATACTAACACCACGTTCCTAATTTGAACCGGATCGGATGAATTTTGCTCCTCCAAGAGGCTCCGGAGGTCAAATCTGGAGAATGTTTTAAATGGGGGCTATATATAATTATGGACCGATATGGACCAATCCTGGCACGGTTGTTAAAGATCATATACTAACACCATGTTCCAAATTACAATAGGATTCGATGAAATTTGCTTCTCTTGGAGACTTCGCAAGCCAAATCTGGGGATCGGTTTATATGGGGGCTATATATAATTATGAACCGATGTGGACCAATTTTTGCACGGTCGTTAGAGACCATATTCCAACATCATGTACCAAATTTCAGCCGGATCGGATGCAATTTGCTCCTCTTCGAGGCTTCGCAAACCAAATCTGGAGATCAGTTTATATGGGGTCTATATATAATTATGGACCGATGTGGACCAATTTTTGCATGGTTGTTAGAGACCATATACCAACATCATGTACCAAATTTCAGCCGAATCGGATGAAATTTGCTTCTCTTTGAGGCTCCGCAAGCCAAATCTGGGGATCGGTTTATATGGGGGCTATATATAATTATGGACCGATGTGGACCAATTTGTGCATGATTATTAGAGACCATATACCAACACCATGTACCAAATTTCAGCCGGATCGGATGAAATATGCTTCTCTTAGAGGCTCCACAAACCAAATCTGGGGATCGGTTTATATAGGGGCTATATATAATTAAGTACCGATATGGACCATTTTTTGCATGGTGGTTAGAGACCATATACCAACATCATGTACCAAATTTCAGCCCGATCGGATGAAATTTTCTTCTCTTTGAGGCTCCGCAAGCCAAATCTGGGGATCGGTTTATATGGGGGCTATATATAATTATGGACCGATGTGGACCAATTTTTGCATGGTTGTTAGAGACCATATACCAACACCATATACCAAATGTCAGCCGGATCGGATGAAATATGCATCTGTTAGAGGCTCCACAAGCCAAATCTGGGGATCGGTTTATATAGGGGCTATATATAATTAAGTACCGATATGGACCTATTTTTGCGTGGGTATTAGAGACCATATACCAACACCATATACCAAATTTCAGCCGGATCGGATGAAATATGCTTCTGTTAGAGGCTCCACAAGCCAAATCTGAGGGTCCCTTTATATGGGGGCTATACGTAAAAGTGGACCGATATGACCCATTTTCAATACCGTTCGACCTACATCGATAACAACTACTTGTGCCAAGTTTCAAGTCGGTAGCTTGTTTCGTTCGGAAGTTAGCGTGATTTCAACAGACGGACGGACGGACATGCTTAGATCGACTCAGAATTTCACCACGACCCAGAATATATATACTTTATGGGGTCTTAGAGCAATATTTCGATGTGTTACAAACGGAATGAAAAAGTTAATATACCCCCATCCTATGATGGAGGGTATAAAAAGCACAAGAAAATTGCTGTTTATACATTTTGCCATTTCTCAAACATGTTTTAAAAGCAAAATGTTTCTTTGAGATGGGGAAATTATTGAACTTATTTTCGCAACCATGTATAAGTTCGGCGAGAAAACAACATTCTTGCGACAAAAATGTTTCATGTTCCTCGTCTAAAAATAACATTTTGCTCTTTAGGTACCTTCCAACATGAATTACGCGCAAAGTTCTATTAAAGACTGTCATCCACATTCAAATTATGTTACTTGGGTTGTGGTAGCAATTGCCAATGCATTTGTGGGGTAGTATTAAAATAATAAATAAGATAAACTGTATTTCCTTATTTAAGAAAATTAAGGAGTACTAGTTTATTGGAGCTTTATCTAAATCTGTACAGCAATGCCTGATATTTCTCAAGTCCATGAGATGTTGAAAAGCAATTTTTGGAAAATCTCATAATATATATTTATGTGAGAGCAATACCTAAATCTGAATTAGATTGGTTCGTATATTTCAATTTTAAATTTGAGTAAGATTGGTTAATAATAAGTATATTAAAAATCGGGCAATACATATATATGGAGCTATATCTAAATCTGAACCGATTTCGATGATTTTTTGCACATATAGTTAGTGCTATAGAAGACTACATTTAGCCAAATTTGAGTAAGATCAGTTGATAAATAAAGGCTTTGTGGCCAAATTTGGGAAAATCGGGCGATACATATATATGAGAGCTATATCTAAATCTGAACCGATTTGGATAAAATGTTGCAAACTTGAAGGGCGATGGAAAAGATTACCTTTTGCCAAATTTGGTGACGATCCGTTTGAAAAAGCGCGCAACGTGACCCCATTTGTCGAAATCGGGCGATACATATATATGGGAGCTATATCTAAATTTGATCCGATTTCTTCCAAATTCAATAGCGTTCGTCCTTGTGCCCAAAAAACTCAAATCCGGTTAATAATTGCGACCGGAATCCTGTGAACAATAAATACATGGACAGACGGACGGACGCACGGACGGACACCAAGCGCTATATCGATTCAGGAGGTGATTCTGAGTCGATCGGTATATATTTTATGGGGTCTAAAATCAATATTTCTGGTAGGCACATTTTTTGGCCGATCAAACTTATTATGACCACTATGTGGTTTAGGGTATAACAAGTGAGTAAAGTAGAAAGTCGGGCGGGGCCGACTATATCATACCCAAAACCACCCCTACTGCATTAGTAAACATTGTTTGTGGGGTATCAATGGTATAGGTTTGGGGAAAACCCGCATTTCCTTATTTAAGAACATTAAGGGGTACATGGGAGTTTTATCACAATCTGAACAGAAATGTTTGATATTACGAGCTATAGTTGACTCTGAACCTACACTGAAAAAAATATTGTCGTGAGGTCAAAGATTTCATGTCTTTAAAATACGAATACAAATTTTGCTTAGCATAGAAGACGCATTTCTCTAAAATAAAGTTATTTTCCTTGTCTAAAAGTCGATAAACTTTTCAATGAAGTCGTATTGTCCTTATAATTAAGTGATTTGACTTAAAAATGGGTATCTTAACATGAAAGAAAAAAATTATAGGCTAAGGTCAACTTGACTTTAATAATTCAGAAAAAATCTTTAAATTTAATGAAATTGTCTTTAAATTTGTTGTCTTTTAGCATCTTGACTACAAAGCAAAAAATCGTTCAAATATAGGACATGTTTTTCAAAACTTTATTTTAAAAAAGTTTTTTACTTCAAACATAGCATAATTTCTACTGGAAGTCGAGCCCTAATTTGGAAAATAAAGTTGCCGCTAACTCGTTTTTAAAGGACTTTGATAGCATATGAAGAAAAAAAGCTGAGAAAGCGAAAAATTAAAATTTGCTTTCTAGAAGCAAGTACACAAAACCTAAATTTAAAAGAGAATTGTTTCTTAAAAGTATTCTTACTTGTATTCTCCGCTTCTTTGGCTCCGAATCAATACCAAATTTTTATACCCTTCACCACTACTGTGGTACAGGGTATATATGTGCATTTGTATGTAACGCCAAGAAGGAAAAGTCTGAGACCCATCGTTTAGTATACCGATCGTCTTAGAATTCAATTCTGAGTCGATTTAGCGATGTCCGTCTGTCTGTCTGTCTGTCTGTCTGTCTGTAGCTATGCGTGCCAAATTTGGAATCGTCTCAGATTTAGATATAGCTCCCATATATAGCTTTCGCCCGATTTACACTCATTTGCCCACAGAGACCAATCTTTTGCTCCGATTTAGTTGAAATTTTGCACAGGGAGTAGAATAAGCATTGTAGCTATGCGTGTCAAATTTGGTTGAAATCGGTTCAGATTTAGATATAGCTCCCATATATAGCTTTCGCCCGATTTACACTCAAATGACCACAGAGGCCAATTTTTTGCTCCGATTTAGTTGAAATTTTGCACAGGGAGTATAATTAGCATTGTAGCTATGTGTGCCAAATTTGGTTGAAATCGGTTCAGATTTAGATATAGCTCCCATATATAGCTTTCGCCCTATTTACACTCAAATGACCACAGAGGCCAATTTTTTGCTCCGATTTAGTTGAAATTTTGCACAGGGAGTAGAATTAGCATTGTAGCTATGCGTGCCAAATTTGGTTGAAATCGGTTTAGATTTAGATATATCTCCCATATATAGTTTTCGCCCGATTTACACTCATATGACCGTAGAGGCCAATTTTTAACTCCGATTTAGTTGAAATTTTACACAGGGAGTAGAATTAGCATTGTAGCTATGCGTGCCAAATTTGGTTGAAATCGGTTCAGATTTAGATATAGCTCCCATATATATGTTTTTCTGATTTCGACAAAAATGGTCAAAATACCAACATTTTCCTTATAAAATCGCCACTGCTTAGTCGAAAAGTTGTAAAAATGACTCTAATTTTCCTAAACTTCTAATGCATATATATCGAGCGATAAATCATAAATAAACTTTTGCGAAGTTTTCTTAAAATTGCTCCAGATTTAAATGTTTCCCATATTTTTTTATTAACATTGTGTTCCACCCTAGTGCATTAGCCGACTTAAATTTTGAGTCTATAGATTTTGTAGAAGTCTATCAAATTCTGTCCAGATCGAGTGATATTTAAATGTATGTATTTGGGACAAACCTTTATATATAGCCCCAACACATTCTACAAAGTGGTGCAGGGTATAATATAGTCGGCCCCGCCCGACTTTAGACTTTCCTTATTTGTTTAAAATAAAGACAAAATCTTTGGAACCGAGTATGTTTTTTTTTTTTCAGTGTACAGAGTTAGTATGCCACTAATATTGAGTCCATTATCGAAAAGCGACAGTGGTTATTAAATAATAAGAGTATTATGACCAAATTTGGGGAAATCGATCGATGCATAAATATGGGAGCTATATCTAAATCTGAACCGATTTGGATGACATTTTCCATATTTGGTTGATACCACAGAAGATTACCTCGTGCTAAATTAGAGTAAGAGCGGATGTTAAATAAGGCTATTGTGGTCAAAAATAAGGTTATAAGGGCCAAATTCACTGAAACGGCCTTTTTGTATGCAGGGAAGAAAAATGACTCTCCTAGAACAAAATTTAATTTTTGAATGAAGAAAATGGAACATTTGTGCTGCAAAAACGTTGCTTCCTCGCCAGCTGCCGAAATCAGGTACATAATGACCGAGAAAATAATAGGGTTGCGGCAACAATGATACATGTTCACCGTCAAAAAAAAGTTTGCTATAAGAAGTGATCATATTTATTATCTGGGTGTGCAAACATTGTGATGCAATAAATAGAAATTATAGACAAAAATTTTTATCCACTAATTACATACACTTAGCGTATTTAGATTTATTTGTACCACTATACTTATATGTAAATAAAATAAAATATACAATTTAACTGTTAAGTAATTAATTTTTAAATATATTGTTAATCCGGTCATGGGTATTATTTAGGTTGGGCAGCACAACCGAGTGATGAAGGTAGTCACAACCAATATCGTCGGCAGACCCAACCACCACCATATGTAGTGTTAGTTGTGTCGACCGAATCATTCGGGTGACACAACTGCCAACTGATAGTATCTGCAACTGTCAAAAGGAGGTTGGTAATAAATTCAGTTATCACAACCAATTTGTATTCTCTGCACCCAGAGAAATGATTGGTTGGAATTCGTGTACGACAACAAATAGATAGTGGAGACCTACAATTTTTAGTTATTTGGAATAAATGTTAGTTACTTCCCTTGTTTAATGGTTTCTATAACCAATATAATAACTGTGTGACTAAAAGTTGGTACAGCCGACCAAATATTGGTCGTTATTTATATATTGAAGTAAGCAACCATTTCAATTTATTCCATATTGTAGTGATAACTAATTTGTTTTGCCAATGTGGCACCAAACCCAACAGAAAGTCTGTCTTACCAATAAGTTGGTTGTGTTAACAGATTTGATAGTTATAAAGGGAACTTGTTGCTATGGACTACATATATGACAACAAATAATCTAAAATAATAATAAAACAAATAATGTGACCATTACCGAGGTTGGGAAAGGTAAATATATGGTTTGTCTGCCTCATCATCGGTCTCAAAATCTCAACATTCCCCTGCTGCCGATATATGTATCAGAAAAATTTCATGAGCCTGATTTAATCCCAAGTCACACTGAAAATTGATCACGTGATTGTGAGTGGTCGAACTAACAAAGTTAATGTATGGGCGTGAGTATTGGCAGAAGTTGGGAAAATCCATGTTATTCATTTGCTATGGGACGCTTCCAATGATGATAATATGGTACTACAACAACAACTGGAAATATTTGATTGTGCTTTTGAAGATTTTGCAAATCTCCACCTTAGCTATTTCATGGGGTTATCTTTTAAACTTCATAAAAGGCTTTTTACAAGATCCTTTTTGGTAAATAACTACAATATACATTATTATATAATAAAATAAAAACTAAAATGAATTCAACGGATTTTTTTCTTTAAATTAGCAAGCATTGGTTATCGGGCAAATAGTTAGTTGTTTTAACAAACTAATGCAATTTTATTGGTTGCTATTGCCAATTAGACTGTTAATGTGCCCAAAATGTAGTTCTTCAAATTATTTTATATACTGTTGTGTCAGACAACAATTGGTTGCTTCAACAAATTTTGTCGGTTATATTCTGATAGTAGATGGGACCAACTAATTTGGTTGGCAAAAAAAATGGTTGGCACAACAAATTTGTTTTCTGTTTGTGTGCAGGAAAACTTTTTTCAGTGTACGCATTTGACTTACCTTCACCATCGTCATCATCATCATCGATAACTATAACATCATCAGGCAAAGGAATATGATAATAATCACTCTCATCTTCTTTCAACTCAATCACCAACTAAAAATGTAAGATGCAAAACAAAAAGGGAAATTGTTAGTGATACGCTTTAGGAAAATCCATATGTTGGTGCCAATACCGGTTCAGTATTTTTATCTTCATTTGTAGCTGATTCCTCATTGTCCACCTCTTTTGAATTCGATTTCATTGTCTGGTCCGCTTGCTGTTTACGTTTTTTCATATACTCCTTTTCAGGATCATCGTGTAGCATTCGATGGTGTTTCTCTTTGCATTTCTTACATCTCTCCTCACAAGGACACTGATTCGTTGTATGGGAATGTGCCAAACAATTTGAACAGTAGTTGTATTTCTCGACAACTTCCCATCTATTTTCTATGCTCATTTTACAAAAGCGAAAACACTTTTTTAGCGGATGATCTTTTTCGCAATATCGGCAATCTCGTTGATTTCTAGTCCTTCTAGTGCTCTTGCTGTGCCTTGGTTGATCTTTTTCATGTGATTCGTAATTATTGATTATCTGAAAATAAAAATGGAAATATATTTTTATCAAAACTGGTGGCGTATGCAGATGTTATGATGGAGGATATAAAAAAGGGCTCAATGGCAATGTTCCTTCCCCATACAAATATCTGAAGTTCATCAATTAAATTGATTATATTACAAATCAGAGTCCTTTAAAATCTAACCTGACGACAACTTAGACTCGACTACAAATAAAAATTAAGCTTTATTTTAATAATTTTTTTAAAGTAAAGTGATGAAAAACATCTCCCATATATTGCCTTTTTAGATATAGCTCCCATATAATTGATCGCCTGATTTGGGGACATATGGTAGACATTTTCATATTATTAAAATTTCAGAAGATTTATATATTATTTCTCGTATACATCCTCAAGTTTCCATAAATAATTGATCTAATTATTTCAATTCTCTATGTGATGTGACTAACCCTACCAGATTTAAATAAAATCATAAATTTCGGTCTTCCTTTCCTTTATATATTATGTTTATTTAACATGTTTCTCATTTTAGCATTATTTGCCTTTTTAATTATTTTGAAACTAATGCATGTATGTGTGTGTATTCGTTTAGTTACAGCCTTTGTACACATGAGATATATGTTAACGATGATGAGATCAGGTAACAACTACATTTGTGTTTAATTGACCACAAACGAAGGTGATATATCTCCTGAGTAACTCTACCATCCGGAGCATTTTTGTATTCATGAGTCCATTTGTAACGACCCTGTTTTTTGTTTTTGTTTTGTTATTAAAGAGAATGAAATCCTTTCTCCTTCCACTCTTTCGGCGAGTTTATGTGGTTTGTTATACTTCATTGCTGTTGTTTACTTTTTTCATCTTACTTTCATGCAACTGACCAGCAATAATTGTTCTAATTCCTGTGTTGACTTGTGTGAAATGTCATTTGGAATGTGGCATAGTTCTAACTTAACAAGGATACACAGAATCATTATTAGGCTAATACAATTTTCCATACATATACATGCGTACGTGTATATTAGAGGGGAGTGAAAGATAAATGTTTGTTAGTAAAGAACAAGTAAGGAAAGTCTAAAGTCGGGCAGGGCCGACTATATTATACCCTGCGCCACTTTGTAGATCTAAATTTTCGATACCATATCTCATCCGTCAAATGTGTTGGGGCTATATATAAAGGTGTGTCCCAAATACATACATTTAAATATCACTCGATCTGGACAGAATTTGATAGGCTTCTACAAAATCTATAGACTCAAAATATAACTCGGCTAATGCACTAGGGTGGAACACAATGTTAGTAAAAAACAAGTATATACGGCCGTAAGTTCGGCCAGGCCGAATCTTATGTACCCTCCACCATGGATTGCGTAGAAACTTCTACGAAAGACTGTCATCCACAATCGAAATAATTGGGTTGTGGTATCTTAAAACTTCTTAACATCGTTTTCTGAATTGTGAGCTAGTCCATACGTGGTATATATTAGACAAAAAAGTTATGTATAGTTAAGTTTACAAATAATTACGATTCGATATGAACTTTTGCACGGTACGTAGGGAGCCAGAATTGAAATGGTCCGATATGGACCTAGTTAGGCATGGTTGTTAACGGCCATATACTAGCACAATGTACCAAATTTCAACTGACTTGGATGAAATTTGCTCCTCCAAGAGGCTCCAAAACCAAATCTCGGGATCGGTTTATATGGGGGCTATATATGATTATGGACTGATATGGACCACTTTTGGCATGGTTATTAAATATCATATACTACCACCACGTACAAAATTTCAACCAGATCTCCAAAAGGCACCGGAGGTCAAATCTTGGGATCGGTTTATATGGGTGCTATATATAATTATGGACTGATATGAACCAATTCCTGCATGGTTGTTGGATACCAAATTTCAACCGAATCGGATGAATTTTGCTCTTCCAAGGGGCTCCGGAGGTCAAATCTGGGGATCGGTTTATATGGGGGCTATATATAATTATGGACCAATTTATACTAACACCATGTACCAAATTTCAGCCGGATCGGATGTAATTTGCTTCTCTTAGAGGCCTCGCTAGCCAAATTTGGGGGTCCGTTTATATAGGGGCTATACGTAAAAGTAGACCGATATAGCCCATTTGCAATACCATCTGACCTACATCAATAACAACTACTTGTGCCAAGTTTCAAGTCGATAGCTTGTTTCGTTCGGAAGTTAGCGTAATTTCAACAGACGGACGGACGGACGGACATGCTCAGATCGACTCAGAATTTCACCACGACCCAGAATATATATACTTTATGGGGTCTTAGAGCAATATATCGATGTGTTACAAACGGAATGACAAAATTAATATACCCCCCATCCTACACTGAAAAAAAGCATACTCGGTTCCAAAGATTTTGTCTTTACTTTAAAAAATTTGGTATTGATTCCGAGCCAAAGAAGCGGAGAATACAAGTAACGATACTTTTAAGACACAATTCTCATTCAAATTTAGGTTTTGTGTACTTGCTTCTAGGAAGCAAATTTTAATTTTTCGCTTTCTCAGCTGTTTTTCTTCATATGCTATCAAAGTCCTTTAAAAACGAGTTAACGGCAACTTTATTTTCCAAATTAGGACTCGACTTCCAGTAGAAATTATGCTATGTTTGAAGTAAAAAACTTCTTTAAAATAAAGTTTTGAAAAACATGTCCCATATTTGAACGATTTTTTGCTTTGTAGTCAAGATGCAAAAAGACAACAAATTTAAATTCAATTTCATTAAATTTAAAGAATTTTTCTGAATTATTAAAGTCAAGTTGACCTTTGCCTATAAATTTTTTCTTTCATGTTAAGATACACATTTTTAAGTCAAATCACTTTATTATAAGGACAATACGACTTCATTGAAAGGTTTATCGACTTTTGGACAAGGAAAATAACTTTATTTTAGAGAAATACGTCTTCTATGCTAAGCAAAATTTGTATTCGTATTTTAAAGACATGAAATCTTTGACCTAACGACAGTATTTTTTTCAGTGTATGGTGGAGGGTATAAAAATATGGGAAACATTTAAATCTGAAGCAATTTTAAAGAAACTTTACAACTTTTCGACTAAGCAGTGGCGATTTTACAAGGAAAATGTTGGTATTTTGGCAATTTTTGTCGAAATCAGAAAAACATATATATGGGAGCTATATCTAAATCTGAACCGATTTCAACCAAATTTGGCACGCATAGCTACAATGCTAATTCTACTCCCTGTGCAAAATTTCAACTAAATCGGAGTTAAAAATTAACCTCTGTGATCATATGAGTGTAAATCGGGCGAAAGCTATATATGGGAGCTATATCTAAATCTGAACCGATTTCAACCAAATTTGGCACGCATTGCTACAATGCTAATTCTACTCCCTGTGAAAAATTTCAACTAAATCGGATCAAAAAATTGGCATCTGTGGTCATATGAGTGTAAATCGTTCGAAAGTTATATATGGGAGATATATCTAAATCTAAAGCGATTTCAACCAAATTTAGCACACATAGCTACAATACTAATTTTTCTCCCTGTGCAAAATTTCAACTAAATCGGAGTTAAAAATTGGCCTCTGTGGTCATATGAGTGTAAATCGGGCGAAAGCTATATATGGGAGCTATATCTAAATCTGAACCGATTTCAACCAAATTTGGCACGCATAGCTACAATGCTAATTCTACTCTCTGTGCAAAATTTCAACTAAATCGGAGTTAAAAATTGGCTTCTGTGGTCATATGAGTGTAAATCGGGCGAAAGCTATATATGGGAGATATATCTAAATCTAGACCGATTTCAACCAAATTTGACACGCATAGCTACAATGCTAATTCTACTCCCTGTGCAAAATTTCAATCAAATTGGGCCAAAATTCTGGCTATTAGAACCATATTAGTCCATATCGGGCGAAATATATATGGGAGCTATATCTAAATATGAACCGATTTCAATCAAATTTTGCACACTTAACTGCACTACTAATTTTACTCCTAGTGCAAAATTTCAAACAAATTGGGCCAAAACTCTGGCTTTTAGGAACATATTAGTCCATATCGGGCGAAAGCTATATATGGGAGCTATATCTAAATCTGAACCGATTTCAATCAAATTTTGCACACTTGACTATACTACTATTTGTACTCCTAGTGCAAAATTTCAACCAAATTCGGCCAAAAATCTGGCTTCTGGGACCATATAAGTGCATATCGGGCGAAAGATATATATGGGAGCTATATCTAAATCTGAACCGATTTCTTCCAAATTCAATAGGGTTCTATTCTGACCCAAATTAGGAACATGTTCCAAATTTGAAGGCGATTGGACTTAAATTGCGACCTAGACTTTGATCACAAAAATCTGCTCACAGACAGACGGACGGACGGACGGACAGATGGACATGGTTATATCGACTCAGGACCCACCCTGAGCATTATTGCCAAAGACACCATGTGTCTATATCGTCTCCTTCTGGGTGTTACAAACATATGCACTAACTTATAATACCCTGTTCCACAGTGTGGCGCAGGGTATAATTAAAGAGAATTTGAAATAACCGTGTTTTCTATTGGATATCTAGATGTATTTGAGGACCACAAATAGGTGTGCCGAAAATGAGGCATATCGGTCCATATTTTGGCATAGCCCCCATATAGGCCGATCTCCCGATTTTTCTTCGTGGGCTTGTAGAAACTGTATTTTCATTCCAATTTACCTGAAATTTGGTGTCTAGATCTGTAGGTTTTTCAAAACCAAAATTAGGTATGCTGAATTTGGTGTGTATTGGTGCATGTTTTTTGCATAACACCCATATAGACTGATCTCCCGATTTAACCCATTGGGCTTATATAGTTGTTATCAAAGTTGTTATCAAATGTGCCTGAAATGTTAACGGATTTAGTTTTTATCGGACCATTTGGTATGTCATATATATAGACCTATGCCACTTCTTGAGGGTATCGAAGGCGCACTGATCATGAAAATTGCATGAAGCTGAAAGCAAAATTTTCAGATTTTATTTCTTCTATGCATTTGAATAATGTCGGTTAAAATCTACAGATTTTGGATTTCAAATCAAGGTGTTAGTCATCATTTTCATCCACACCTACACGAGATGTTAGTGATTCATCTAAAACTCAAACAACAATGGTTGTTATAAATACAAAATCTGATCTAGTCTTCATAGGAAGAATCTTTAAATTTATCTTCGCTAAGCGTACTGGTTGAACTAGACTGCTTATAAGAATATCTGTCATCAAACCTCCTTGAAATTCTATATATTATCAACTCGCTACAAAGGAGAGTTTTCAAAGGAAACTCTTATATTTGATTCATGGTGGTGGGTATTTAATGGCGATTTCGATTGGGAAAAAAGGTGCAACATTCTCGAAATTGATTGCCACATATGAAGGACACTGTCATAAATTTTGGTTCCTGTACCCCTCAAAATATTATGAATTAATAATAACTTTGGAATGACACTATCATTTGGGCGAAAACACAATGGGGGAAAAAGTAGTGGGGAGCCACCGTGGTGCAATGGTTAGCATGCCCGCCTTGCATACACAAGGTCGTGGGTTCGATTCCTGCTACGACCGAACACCAAAAAGTTTTTCAGCGGTGGATTATCCCACCTCAGTAATGCTGGTGACATTTCTGAGGGTTTCAAAGCTTCTCTAAGTGGTTTCACTGGAATGTGGAACGCCGTTCGGACTCGGCTATAAAAAGGAGGTCCCTTGTCATTGAGCTTAACATGGAATCGGGCAGCACTCAGTGATAAGAGAGAAGTTCACCACTGTGGTATCACAATGGACTGAATAGTCTAAGTGAGCCTGATACATCGGGCTGCCATATAACCTAACCTAACCTAACCTAACCTAGTGTAACACCAAGGCAACATATTTTTTGCGAAACGAAAACGCCCTAAGATTTGGCCTGGCAGAACTTACTGCTGTATAATGTTTTGATTTCAGCATAAACCCATACGTTGACCAAACTACAAGAGTAGCTTAACCAACAGAGGAAAAATATCCCAGGAAAACAAAATTGAAGTTGTTCCACAATCATTTCTTTTTAAGAGCATTCCGGGATCCCCCATCTACTTTTTCCACTTCCTATTTGGCGGGTTAAAGTAAAGATTTAAATTTTGGAAAATTAAATGTCGCTCAAAAAAAAAAAAACAATTAAGAACAAGTATATACGGGCGTAAGTTCGGCCAGGCCGAATCTTATGTACCCTCCACCATGGACTGCGTAGAAACGTGTACGAAAGACTATCATCCACAATCGAATTACTTGGGTTGTGGTATCATAAAACTTCTTAACATCGTTTTCTAAATTGTGACTTAGTCCATACAGGGTCGAGAGCCAGAATTGAAATATGGCGGTCGTTTATATGGGGGCTATATACAATTATGAACTTGATATGGAACAATTTTTGTGTGATTGGGGATCGATTTATCTGAGGGCTATATATATATATAACTATAGACCGATATGGACCTAGTTGAGCATGGTTTTTAACGGCCATATAATAGCACAATGTACCAAATTTCAACTGATTTGGATGAAATTTGCTCCTCCAAGAGGCTCCAAAACCAAATCTCGGGATCGGTTTATATGGGGGCTATATATGATTATGGACTGATATCGACCACTTTTGGCATGGCTGTTAAATACAATGCACTACCACCACGTACCAAATTTCAGCCGAATCGGATGAAATTCGCTTCTCTTAGAGGCTCCGAAAACCAAATCGGGGAATCGGTTTATATGGGGGCTATATCTCTTTCCGACCGTGTACGCACAATTGTGCGGGTAATTTTAAGTCTCTATAATTTCTTTAATATGTGACGTACTGTGATAAGAGCCGCAAAAAAATAATTGTGTATGCTCTCTCTTTGTCTAAGAATGTGAAGAACCGTTATAAATATTTGTTTTTCTTATTAATTTTGTAGTTTCAGCAGTGTACTTTGCGCATTTGTAAAAATGAGTGGAAGAGGTAAGTTTGCAAATAAATTAAAATTATTTAAATTGTGGAATATTTCATCAAACAAGTGTTTTCAATAAGAAAACATATTAAATATTGTATGCAAACAGTAACTTCGTGATTATTTTGTGGTTTTTGATATTTTTTCGTCCGGACTTTTACTGAAATTTTCCGGACTGAAACAATTGTGCGTATCCTGAAAAAACAGGATACAGGATCAAACTGAACAAACTTAATAATTTAAAATGTTATATGTACACATAGATAACAGAATTCAAAAATTTAGGAAAATCTATCACGTGGATCGGCTATAGGTCGGAAAGGGATACATGTACCATGTACCAAATTTCAAGTGACTCGGATGAAATTTTCTCTATATAATTATGGACCGATGTGGACCAATTTTTGCGTAGTTGTTAGAGACCATATACTAGGTTAGGTTAGGTTAGGTGGCAGCCCGACGTATCAGGCTCACTTAGACTATTCAGTCCATTGTGATACCACATTGGTGAACTTCTCTCTTATCACTGAGTGCTGCCCGATTCCATGTTAAGCTCAATGACAAGGGACCTCCTTTTTTTATAGCCGAGTCCGAACGGCGTTCCACATTGCAGTGAAACCACTTAGAGAAGCTTTGAAACCCTCAGAAATGTCACCAGTATTACTGAGGTGGGATAATCCACCGCTGAAAAACTTTTTTGGTGTTTGGTCGAAGCAGGAATCGAACCCACGACCTTGTGTATGCAAGGCGGGCATGCTAACCATTGCACCACCGTGGCTCCCAAATCCAAACGGTGGCTCCCAAATGTACCAAATGTCAGCCGGATCGGATGAAATTTGCTTCTCTTAGAGGCTCCGCAAGCCAAATCCGGGGATCGGTTTATATGGGGGCTATACGTAAAAGTGGTCCGAAATGGCCCATTTGCAATACCATCCGACCTACATCAATAGCAACTACTTGTGCCAAGTTTCAAGTCGATAGCTTCTTTCGTTCGGAAGTTAGCGAGATTTCAACAGACGGACGGACGGACACGCTTAGATCGACTCAGAATTTCACCACGACCCAGAATATATATACATTTTATGGGCTCTTAGATCAATATTTCGATGTGTTACAAAGAATGACAAAGTTAATATATTCCCCATTCTATGGTGGGGGGATAAAAAAAGGCCGATTAAATACGTATATAATTCAGTTTGACAAATTTTGGATAGTAATAAAATTTTGACAAAATTGTCTATAGAAATAAAATTTTGAAAAATTGTATATAGAAATAAAATGTTGAAACAATTTTGTATAGTAATAACACTTTGACAAAATTTTGTATAGTAATAACACTTTGACAAAATTTTGTATAGTAATAACATTTTGACAAAATTTTCTACAGTAATAAAATTTTGATTTTCTATAGAAATAAAATTTATGTAGATTATTTTTGGGGATCGGCTATATATAACTATAGACCGATATGGACCAATTTTGGCATGGTTGTTAGCGGCCATATACTAGCGACCATATACCAAATTTTGCTCATCCATGAGGCTCCGGAGGCCAAATCTTGGGATCGGTTTATATGGGGGCTATATATAATTATGGGCCGATATGAACCAATTCCTGCATAGTTTTTAGAGACAATATACTAAACACCACGTACCAAATTTCAATCGAATCGGATGAATTTTGCTCATCCATGAGTCTCCGGAGGTCAAATCTGTGGATCGGTTTATATGGGAGATATACATAATTATCGACCGATGTGGACCAATTTTTGCATGGTTGTTAGAGACTATATACTAACGGACGGACGAACATGCTTAGATCGACTCAGAATTTCACCACGACCCAGAATATATATACTTTATGCGGTCTTAGAGCAATATTTCGATGTGTTACAAACGGAATGACAAAGTTAAGTCCTATGGTGGAGAGTATTAAAAATAAATAACTCAAAAACAAATCACAGATTAAGGAACTGTATATATCTGTTAATAGTTTAAAATTAGAGCGGATTTTAAATTGATTTACATAAAAATAATAACATCATGAGTGGTAATAGGATGATCTATATTTACTCTACATCTGGATCACAGGTTGGAGATGCAACCATTTTTATACCCTAAACCATATAGTTGTCAGGGTATTATAAGTTTGATCGGCCAAAAAATGTGCCTACCAGAAATATTGATTTTAGACCCCATAAAATATATACCGATCGACTCAGAATCACCTCCTGAGTCGATCTAGCGCTTGGTGTCCGTCCGTCCGTCCGTCCGTCTGTCCATGTATTTGTTGTTCACAGGATTCCGGTCGCACTTATTAACCGATTTTGATTAAATTTGGTACAGGGAGTTTTTTGGGCACTAGGACGAACGCTATTGAATTTGGAAGAAATCGGATCAAATTTAGATATAGCTCCCATATAATATATATAATATATAATATATAATATATAATAATATATAATATATAATAATATATAATATAATGCACTTTTGCCAAAAACTCGTCTGTTAAAACTTTTCAAAAAGTTTAATTTCTTGCTTCCGATTACAATTAAAGGGTGATTTGTTAAGAGCTTGATAACTTTTTTTTAAAAAAAAACGCATAAAATTTGCAAAATCTCATCGGTTCTTTATTTGAAACGTTAGATTGGTCCATGACATTTACTTTTTGAAAATAATTTCATTTAAATGTTGACCGCGGCTGCGTCTTAGGTGGTCCATTCGGAAAGTCCAATTTTGGGCAACTTTTTCGAGCATTTCGGCCGGAATAGCCCGAATTTCTTCGGAAATGTTGTCTTCCAAAGCTGGAATAGTTGCTGGCTTATTTATGTAGACTTTAGACTTGACGTAGCCCCACAAAAAATAGTCTAAAGGCGTCAAATCGCATGATCTTGGTGGCCAACTTACCGGTCCATTTCTTGAGATGAATTGTTCTCCGAAGTTTTCCCTCAAAATGGCCATAGAATCGCGAGCTGTGTGGCATGTAGCGCCATCTTGTTGAAACCACATGTCAACCAAGTTCAGTTCTTCCATTTTTGGCAACAAAAAGTTTGTTAGCATCGAACGATAGCGATCGCCATTCACCGTAACGTTGCGTCCAACAGCATCTTTGAAAAAATACGGTCCAATGATTCCACCAGCGTACAAACCACACCAAACAGTGCATTTTTCGGGATGCATGGGCAGTTCTTGAACGGCTTCTGGTTGCTCTTCACTCCAAATGCGGCAATTTTGCTTATTTACGTAGCCATTCAACCAGAAATGAGCCTCATCGCTGAACAAAATTTGTCGATAAAAAAGCGGATTTTCTGCCACTGATTTTGGTAATAAAATTCAATGATTTGCAAGCGTTGCTCGTTAGTAAGTCTATTCATGATGAAATGTCAAAGCATACTGAGCATCTTTCTCTTTGACACCATGTCTGAAATCCCACGTGATCTGTCAAATACTAATGCATGAAAATCCTAACCTCAAAAGAATCACCCTTTATATGTATCGCCCGATTCCGACAAATGGGGTCACGTTGCGCTTTTTTTCAAACGGATCGTCACCAAATGTGGCAAAAGGTAATCTTTTCCATCGCCCTTCAAGTCTGCAAATTTTCATCTAAATCGGTTCAGATTTAGATATAGCTCTCATATATATGTATCGCCCGATTTTTCTAAATTTGGCCATAAAACCCTTATTTATCAACCGATCTTACTCAAATTAGGCTTAATGTAGTCTTCTATAGCACTAACTATATGTGCAAAAAATAGTCGAAATCGGTTCAGATTTAGATATAGCTCCCATATATATGTACCGCTCGATTATTCTAAATTTGGCCATAAAACCCTTATTTATCAACCGAACTTACTCAAATTTGGCTAAAGGTAGTCTTCTATAGCACTAACTATATGTGCAAAAAATCATCGAAATCGGTTCAGATTTAGATATAGCTCCCATATATAGGCATCGCTCGATTTTCCCAAATTTGGCCATAGAACCCTTATTTATTAACCGATCTTACTAAAAGTTGGCTAGATCCAGTCCTCTATAGTACTAACTATATGTGCAAAATTTCATCGAAATCGGTTCAGATGTAGATATAGCTCCCATATATGTATCACCCGATTTTGAAAAATTCGCCCCCAATAACCTTATGTTTGACCATACAGGCCTCATTTCTTAACTGATCTTACTCAAATCTTGCACAAGGTAACCTTTTGTGGTATTAATCAAACCAGCAAAATAGTATGCAAATTGGTTCAGATTTAGATATAGCTTCCATATATATGCATCGCTCGATTTTCCCAAATTTGGCCATAGTACTCTTATTTATTAACGAATGTTACTCAAATTTCAAATGTTGATGTACTAGCCGATCGCACTTATACGTAATTGTAACTCTTACATAAGAATATTGCTCGATTTTTACAAATTTGTATTTATTACCCACACTAATTTAACGATTTTCTCTTTTTTAATAATGGGCTCAATATTAGTGGCATACCAAGTGCACCAATGTGGTATCACAATGGACTGAATAGTCTAAGTGAGCCTGATACATCGGGCTGCCACCTAACCTAACCTAACCTAGTGGCATACTAACTCCGTAGGTGCAATATCAACATAGTCAGTATTGCTAAAAGTAGGGGAAATTCCCTATATGTAGGGTTTTCCTAATATTTAGCGTCTTGTAGGGACGTAGGGCCACAATGTAGGACATTTTCACTCAACACAATTTGTAAGGCAAGGTTGATCTTTAACAATGTGTGGTAAACTTTATCCCTGTAGAAAATTTTGTCAACATTTTATTTCTATAGAACATTTTGTCAAAATTGTATTTCTATAGAAATTATTTTCAAAATATTATTTCTATAAAAAATTTTCTCAAAATTTTATTTCTGTGGAATTTTGTCTCAAAATTTTATTTCTGTAGAATTTATTGTCAAAATTTTATTTCTATAGAAAAATTTCTCACAAAAATTTGTTTATAGAAACTTTTTCCAAAATTTTATTTTTATAAAGATTTAACAAAAAAGATTACTAATTTGGGTAGAATTCTACCAACTGTGGCAACCGTGGTGGTAATAAAAATTTATATTCTAAGTTATATACGTTGCATATTCATGTTTTAAGATAATAAAGAACCATTTTTGTTTTGTAAAATTTTTTAAATTTAACGAAACATATAGTAGGGTAAATTGTTTGGGAATGTATAGGAAAGTAGGCAACTTTTTTTGTCCTTGTAGGGTAAACCGAACATTTTCCCTGGCAACATTGGCTATGAGCTATAGTCAGATTGACACAAAGAACCCATAGATATGTACCCCTTAATTTTCTTAAATATGCAACTGCGGTTTATCTCCCAGACCTATATCAATGTTACCCCACAAATGCTTATGATTACTAATACTGTAATGGTGGTTTAGGGTATGATATAGTCGGCCGACTTTCTACTTTACTTACTTGTTTGAATCTATATTTGTTATGTTACAGGAATTCCTAAAGGTGAGTACTAAGTTCGAATTTAGCCGCTAAATCAAAAATAAATCAGTAAGAAAAGAGTAAAATTGTACGTCTTCGATGCAAATTTATATATAACTTGATGGAGAATATCCCAAAGCAAGTTTTTTTTATAAATTTATATTCTTTAAAATGGATTACACAAGGGAACAATGGTTCCGTTGATTAAAAACTGAATATCTTTTTAAATGTTTTTTGGAAGGCTGAATCCAAATTTGCTATAAATTTTAAATCCACACAAAAATAGTTCAATTTTGTTCCCCTATATTACTAAGGAAAACTAATCATGAAAAATTACGATTTTAGCCGCTAAACTCGAACTTAATATCCACCTTATGTACTAAATGCTACTGACAAGAGGAAATTATGTCTAATTTTATAATATTTTTATACCCTCCACCATAGGATGGGGGTATATTAACTTTGTCATTCCGTTTGTAACAAATCGAAATATTGCTCTAGGACCCCATAAAGTATATATATTCCGGGTCGTGGTGAAATTCTGGGTCGATCTGAGCATGTCCGTTCGTCCGTCCGTCCGTCTGTTGAAATCACACTAACTTCCGAACGAAACAAGCTATCGACTTGAAACTTGGGACAAGTAGTTGCTATTTATGTAGGTCGGATGGTATTGCAAATGGTCCATATCGGTCCACTTTTACGTATAGCCCCCATATAAACGGACCCCCAAATTTGGCTTGCAGACTCTCTAAGAGAAGCAAATTTCATCCGATCCGGCTGAAATTTGGTACATGGTGTTAGTATATGGTCTCTAACAACCATGCAAAAATTGGTCCCTATCGGTCCATAATTATATAAAACCCCCATATAAACCTATCCCCCGATTTGGCTTTCGGAGCCTCTAAGAGAAGCAAATTTACAGGAAGGCTAATGGTAGTTTTTTGGAATCTTCTTACTGTTTAATGCTAACTACGCTGATATCCTTATTGGTACTAAGAAAATAATAATAATAAATTAAAAATCAATATACCATAGAATTTGATAATATTTACAACAAAAACTAGCCAAATCGGTGAAATTGGACAAAAATGCAATGAAAATAGCAACTTACGCAATATATCTTTCATATGGATAGAAAATATGGAAATTTCAATTAATTAGTTTAGTCCTACTAACATAGACTATTACTCTTTTAAAGAAGCAATTACTAACTACCGACAAGTAACTGCATCCAACGTAACATACAAATAAAAATATTTCCTTTATTGTATATCATAAGCCATAGTTTTGTGTAATATACTCGTAATCATAATTTTTTGAAATATAGTACTGGTGGTTATAGAAAATTCACTTTTATTGTACGAAAAATTTCTTAGTTGTATACAGGCTTGTTGTACTTTTAATTCCTCAATTTATCTACTTTTTTGAAAATTATACTGACAAACAGTTTATTTGCAACCAATTTCTTAATATAGGTTTCCCATAAACTTGTTAATTCCGGATAGCAGGAATATTTTGAATAAGTGTAAGTACATTCTTCCCACAGCGTAATAATAATGAACTAAAATACGATGTAATACATAAACTAATTTATAAGATAATCGGATAAGTTCATCTAGATGAAAAACAATCTTTGGCGCCAAATCATGGTCATTCTTACTATCGGTTAATTAATTTTTCATAAACAATAGTAAACTTTTTTTTCGGTGTGGGTATTTCGGATTTTTTCATAACGACACGAATCGAGAGTGCTTTACATTTACCATTCTTATTCACTCTACTCTAATATCTCGTAGATGTCCGTCCATACATATATGACAATAAAAACTGGACATGCCTATGAAGAAATCAGCAAAAGCCAAATGATATTTGTAAAACAAACATATTATGTTTGTTTTGATGCAATATTACTTACGAAAAATTGTAATAGGTTTTTCTTGTAGAGCCTGAATATACAATACATACATATCCATGTAAGTAAGTATGCGTGCAAACATTTGTGTCCTTAGATTATTTGATTTGCAAGGAAATTACTTTGACCCAAGACTACCATTTCATACGAAAAGGTTGGTTAATTAAAATCCAAATGCTTAGGCACGAATGTGGTCTAGTAGGCTCCTGAACACATGTGAGCTGATGTAATTAAAAAGGACACCAGCATGAACATTCATCTCTGAGCTTGTCTTAAATTGTAATGCCTGATCAAATCATATGACGAAGAAATGTGTTATCTTCATATTTTATTTCATATAATACAAGTAGGTTGTGTAACAAACTTACATTAATACACTGGCGAAAAATAGGGGTTTTCATATGTTTCGGTGTAAGCAATATGGTTGGTATTCAGTTTAACACATTAATTTTAAGAGCAGAGAGTAATACAATAAAGTAAAGCTTTGTAATTTTACATCATCTACCATAGTATCTCCCATCCATATTATTTTTGTCATTCCGTTTGCAATACATCGAAATATTGGTCTCAGACCCATAAAGTATATATATATTGTGTGTAATTGGTTGCAATACATATCAGCCACCCTACATATGTTAGCAGGGGTTTTGATTTGGGATAATGATTTTTTTAAAGAAATTCTAAAACTATGCTAGTATAGTAAATGCTTGAAGCACAATATGTTGGCGATTATATCCCCACGGAAAATGGATCAATTCCGAAACTGGTGTAGGAATAGTCCCTTGTGTGTGGGTTAGGTTAGGTTAGGTGGCAGCCCCATGTATCAGGCTCACTTAGACATTCAGTCCATTGTAATACCACATTAAGTAAAAGAACCTATTACATATCGGAACTTTTAGTTTTAACAGCTGAACCTTCGCGATTATTTTCTTCCCTTGTGTTTATGGACCAGTCCTAGTTCAGTTCAAAACTTATGGAGGGGACCGGTCACTCTAACATGTTTGTTTTTATTGACAAGGTAAATTAACACCTTAGGACACTACTTGGACTCATGCCAAAGGACCCGTCCTGGTAGAACTTAGTAGAACTATCCCATAAATAGGTTCTTATGAATCAGTCTGGAACAACCTCTTAGGAATTTATTTATTTTTTTATGTATACATTCCAACTGTAATATTGGCCACCCTGGCTACTAAACACCATCTAGAAAACATAAGAATTTATGTTTTCTAGATGGTGCGGCACACACTCAATAAAAGTGAACTCTCTATTTCACTAAAGCCAATTTAACTTTATTTTAGTTCATGGAATTATTATGTTTGAAGAAAGTTTCCTTTACTCTAATAAATTTGTTGTGTACTTTAGTTAAATTAACCAAAAGCGATAAAAAATATACTGAAATGAAGCATAAAGATTAACTAAATTTGTGTCTTCCCCAAATTAGTTCAGAATTTCTTTAAATTTGTAAATTTCACCAAAAATGCATCCATCATGAACTTCGTATGTCACTAAAGACATTCTTGCACTTTTGAACTCCAAGATTTTCCTTCAAACTACAAAATTTTCTTTAACAAGTGAAACAAGTATATACGGCCGTAAGTTCGGCCAGGCCGAATCTTATACTCAATTAAACTTATTTTTATTGCAAATAAATTATTTGTTTGTAGATAAATTTTATTATTTTTTTGCGAAATTTTCCACAGCCCAATGAAAACTTCGTTTTTTTTAAGTATGTCTCAAACATTTTAAGAACTAAACGTGAGTATAAAGTTCAATGACCGTACACATAAGTTCAATATCAACAAAAGCAAATGAAAATTTCCATACGATTCCCAAAAATAGTAAGAATGAACTACTGTATGGTTAAAATGGTAATGATTTGGCGCCAATGATTTTCTTCTTAAATTTTGGTTAATTTCTTCTCCTATGAGAGGGTGTAATTTCGAGAACTGCAGTTAAAAAATACAACGGGGCATTCAATTTTTCTGGTTTTAACAACGCTTTGTGTAAATCTCAAAATGTAGAGTAAAATTTAGTTCAATTGTCGTACGAGTTAGTTTATTCTTGGGGATGTCTTTTCAACCGTCGAACGGAACGGACGTGTTTTTTAATAGCGGATAAAATCATCGTAATAAGTACCTACTACGAATTTCAAGTGTGGTGGGATATTAGGCCACCATGCAGAGAAATTCAAAGACATCCACTGGGTTGCTAACTTCAGGGCCCAGTGGACGGGTATCGACTGAAGTTATAAATTTGGGCAATGACCAAGAGTTAGGCCCAATTAGTCGACCTGTAGACGGGTCGACAGGTGGCGACAATTTGACAAGTCGGACCTTTTCCAAGGTAACGGCATCAAAAGGAGGTAATCCCTCACGAAAGAGATTCAAAGAACGCAGAAATGCTTTGTTTATCCTAAAGAAATTAGGATCAGTCGACCCAAGCACGTTGTCGGCTAAACAAAGCGATTCCTTAAAATGGGCTCAAGGAATTCTTGAGGCTGGAAAAAGGGAACGATCACCGGATGAGCTGCCATCCTCCAAAAGGGATCAACGATCGTTTGCCTCAGTTGCTAAAGACAGCCTTGTGATGGCTATCCTAAATAAAGGAGCATTGGACGGTATGGTTCCAAAGCAAAAATGGGGGGAAATTGAGAATGCTTTGTCTGGCGTCTACTCACAGGTGCTGGAAAAGTTTCCCGGCCCAGATCCTCGACACCAAGAGGCTGGTTGGTATCAAGGACGATTTAAGCTAGTCGCATTTGAGGACCAGAGGTCTATAGAATGTTTTAAAGCTGCTCTGATATTAATTGGTGAAGTTTGGGAAGGAGCTGCTCTAGAGTTAGTCGAGAAGAAAGACATACCGGCTAGACCAAGAGCACATGCGTGGATACCTGCAAACCCTCCTGACCCTGAATCTATTTTAAATAGACTGAAACAATGCAATCCAGATCTTCCAACAGCTGATTGGAAGGTTGGCCGTTTGGATGAAGTGGATGGGCCAAGACGGCATGCAGTGTTTATATTGAACACTCAGTCTTTGCCACATCTAGCAAAGTCCCAGGGCCGTGTATGTTATGGCTTTCATTATATCCAAATGAAGGTGTATAAAAACGATCAGCTAAAGGATTCAGAAATGGACAAGCCTCTGTCTGAATCAGAAGTAAGCGGATCCTCTTGCGAAGTCGAGGGGGATACCAAGACATTTGAAGACATGGATAGATACCGTATGCGTGAGGAGGCTTCTACTGCCTCAGAACTCACCAAAGTTGAACCTATGGTTATTGCGAGAGTCACCGATATCTCTGAACAGGACATTCTTGATGACTCGATTGAAGCGGCTGATGTGACGGTTGTTGAAAATCTCGATGGTCCTACGGATCCTCCAGATAAATCTTCATCATTGTAAGGCTGCATGTGCTGCCTTAAAAGTTCTCCTGATGAAAGGGGACATAGATATAGTTCTTATTCAAGAACCATATGTTTATAAAAACAAAATATGTGAATTAAGTACTCCGGGGTTCAAACTATTGCAGTATACTGGTAATGATATAAATCGAGCCTGTATAATTGCTAAAAACGAGCTCAATTTGTTTCTGCTTCCTTCAATGTGCAATACAGACACTGTCGTTGCAAGTTTAGAAATAGCCAAATGCAAATATTGGGTATCTTCGGTCTACATGGGACATGACAGGGAGATGCCTCCATATGCCGTTAAGACCTTAGTGGAGGAGTCACTGAAAACAAAGACGAAACTCATTATGGGATGCGATGCGAATGCACATCATAGTATATGGGGAAGTAGTGATACTAATGCAAGGGGAGAGTCGCTAATAGAGTTTATTTTGCGTACTAATCTGGTAGTTTGCAACAAGGGAGATGTCCCAACCTTTGTCACTAAAAACAGGCAAGAGGTTTTGGACATCACCTTGGCCTCGCAAGAACTGAATGAAATGATATCTGAGTGGCAGGTTTTAAGTGAACACAGCTTCTCAGATCATCGCTACATCAGTTTCAAATTTGATGTTCATATCACCAAGATCATATTTCCGCCAAATGTTAGGAAAGCTGACTGGAATAGGTATAGGGAATCGTTCAATATGATGATACCGGAAATAACAGAGACAAATATGAGAAATGTGCAAGATATCGAACACGCAGTGGAGCGGATTACTAAGGCCTTCAACATCTCACTGAAAGCTGCATGCCCTAGAGGAAAGCCAAGGGGGAAACATCGACCACCATGGTGGTCTACGGAATTAAGTAATATGAGGAAATCCTGCAGGAAGCTCTTTAACAAGGCAAAGTCCACCAGAGCCCCTGAGGACTGGGACGCTTACAAGAAGAATCTGAGAGGATACAAGCGAGAACTGAGAAAGGCTCAGCATAACTCTTGGAATGCTTACTGCAGCAGTATTGAGAATACGTCCGAGGCTTCCAGACTACGGAAGGTTCTAGCATCCACCAACTCCGCTCCAGGTTTCATTAAAACATCGGAGGGCAATTGGACAACGTCCAGTGAGGAGACGCTGGAGGTACTATTGGACACACATTTTCCCGGAAATCAAACGGTTGAACCATGTACTGGCGGTGCCACAGTTGCTCAGCGGTCGTTTCCTGTCAAGGAAATTGTATCGGAAACTAGAATAAGATGGGCGCTAAATAGCTTTGGACCATTCAAATCCCCTGGACCTGATGGAATTACTCCGGCGGAGTTACAAGCTGTAACTGACAAAATTATCCCCTGGTTGTCGGTGATATAAAGGGTGATTTGTTAAGAGCTTGATAACTTTTTAAAAAAAAAAACGCATAAAATTTGCAAAATCTCATCGGTTCTTTATTTGAAACGTTAGATTGGTCCATGACATTTACTTTTTGAAGATAATTTCATTTAAATGTTGACCGCGGCTGCGTCTTAGGTGGTCCATTCGGAAAGTCCAATTTTGGGCAACTTTTTCGAGCATTTCGGCCGGAATAGCCCGAATTTCTTCGGAAATGTTGTCTTCCAAAGCTGGAATAGTTGCTGGCTTATTTCTGTAGACTTTAGACTTGACGTAGCCCCACAAAAAATAGTCTAAAGGCGTCAAATCGCATGATCTTGGTGGCCAACTTACCGGTCCATTTCTTGAGATGAATTGTTCTCCGAATTTTTCCCTCAAAATGGCCATAGAATCGCGAGCTGTGTGGCATGTAGCGCCATCTTGTTGAAACCACATGTCAACCAAGTTCAGTTCTTCCATTTTTGGCAACAAAAAGTTTGTTAGCATCGAACGATAGCGATCGCCATTCACCGTAACGTTGCGTCCAACAGCATCTTTGAAAAAATACGGTCCAATGATTTCACCAGCGTACAAACCACACCAAACAGTGCATTTTTCGGGATGCATGGGCAGTTCTTGAACGGCTTCTGGTTGCTCTTCACTCCAAATGCGGCAATTTTGCTTATTTACGTAGCCATTCAACCAGAAATGAGCCTCATCGCTGAACAAAATTTGTCGATAAAAAAGCGGATTTTCTGCCAACTTTTCTAGGGCCCATTCACTGAAAATTCGACGTTGTGGCAGATCGTTCGTCTATTCATGATGAAATGTCAAAGCATACTGAGCATCTTTCTCTTTGACACCATGTCTGAAATCCCACGTGATCTGTCAAATACTAATGCATGAAAATCCTAACCTCAAAAGAATCACCCTTTATAAAGGATGTATCAACTTATCATATATCCCAGGAAAGTGGAGGGAAACAAAAGTCGTTTTCATACCTAAAGGGGGAAAAGCCTCTCACTCGAGGGCGAAGGATTTCCGACCAATCAGCTTATCCTCATTCCTACTTAAGACTCTGGAGAGGATGATAGATATTTATCTTAGAACTAGCATCGACTCAAGTTTGTTTTCGAAACGACAGCATGCATACTCGAAGGGCAGGTCTACTGAGACCGCACTACATGAACTAGTCAGCTTTATTGAAAGCTCACTATCTGTCAAAGAATACACAATCGTGGCGTTTCTAGACATCGAAGGGGCGTTCAATAATGTCCATCCGAGCTCGATATTAAATGGACTGACAACTCTGAATGTTGATCCATGTATACTCAGGCTGTTAGACGAACTGCTAATGAAGAGACGTATTTCAGCCACACTAGGACAAGCAAACATACAAAAGTATGTGAACAGAGGCACTCCTCAAGGAGGAGTTCTATCACCTCTTCTTTGGAATGTTGCTATAAACGACCTTCTGGTTTCCCTAGAAAAAGAAAGGATACAAGTGGTGGCATACGCAGATGATGTGGCGATAGCAGTCAGGGGAAAATTCCCATCAACAATTAGAGATATTATACAGAGAGCCCTCCGGATGACTGAGAAATGGGCGAAAGATAATGGTCTTGGGGTAAATCCTGCAAAGACAGAAATAGTCATGTACTGCAAAGATCGCAAAACTCCCACGGTTAGGCCCATTTCCTTAGGGGGTATTGAAATTCCCTTTAGGGAGTGTGCAAAATACCTTGGCGTTATTTTGGACAGGAAGCTGAACTTTAAGCTTAATATTGAAGAAAGGGCGAGGAAAGCAACGGTAGCTTTATACTCGTGCAAAAAGGCAATAGGGAAAAAGTGGGGACTAAAACCAAAAATTGTACATTGGCTATACACGGCAGTGGTTAGACCTATAATGCTATATGGTGTTGTAGTCTGGTGGCCGGCACTTCACCAGCCGACAAGTTTAGACAAAGTTCAGCGTATGGCGTGCTTGTGTATCTCAGGTGCATTCAGCAAGACAGGAACAAACTCCCTTAATGTCATACTGAATCTATTGCCTTTAGACATTTTGGCCAAACAGTCAGCTGCAACAACGGCTGTGCGGTTGCGCGAGCTATCGCTGTGGTCGGAAAAAAGTTACGGTCACAGTTCGGTCCTCAAAATAATGCCAGATGTGCCTAACGTAGTGGATTACACTTTGGCGAGCCCACTTTTCGACAAAAAGTTTGAGACTCTAATTCCCAACAGTGAGGCGTGGTGTACACGGACCCCGGGGAATAAAAGATATATAGATTTCTACACTGATGGCTCCAAATTGGATGGCCAAGTGGGTTTCGGAGTATATTCTAAAGATCTGGAACTTCGAATAGCGAAAAGATTACCTGATCACTGTAGTGTTTTTCAGGCTGAAATATTAGCAATAAGAGAGGTGGCGAATTGGCTGAGAAGTAATGTTCCAAAAAATGTGGGCATTAATATATACTCAGACAGTCAACCTGCAATAAAATCCTTGGACTCTGTGTTCCTCAACTCGAAAACGGCCATCGATTGCCGCAAATCTCTCAATGAGATGGCTGAGCAGTACAATATTCACCTAATATGGGTGCCTGGCCATAGGAACATACCGGGGAACTGCGAAGCGGATGAGTTGGCAAGGCTAGGGACTACCTTACATATTCCAGGGGAACTAGAATTTGTTGGTATGC